>NW_026712605.1:837500-1041229 GCF_030625045.1 Achroia grisella | reverse complement strand
CCCTTATGTAGACAATAAAACCTACTAAAAGCTACCATTGCGGATTTATGTCGGCAATAAAGTACAAATTAATGATGTACCTCCTCCTCCACGCTATACGGAATTCACTGAACTTCGAATATATGTATCTTTGAGTAGTTTGATTAAGCACTATTTTTTCAGTATCTCTGAATTTTAAAGAAATACTGAAAATAAAGAGCAAAGTCTGTTTTATAGTCAAGAAAAAAGGGTTAATAATTTATAAATCTTTCTCATACATTACAAATTTAACTGATCTCTGATGTACATGGAAACATTCTAGAATAATTATGAAAAAATAAAACTACTAATGCTTTATCGATGTAATAGAACCAAAACGATAACTTGTTTTCCTGTGGTTTGTAAAGTATCTAATATCATATTTACAAAACTATCTGTTTGTTTTCATGAACTAGTGATTAAATTAACTGAACGGACGTAGGCTATCTTCTTTATAGAAAAAAACAAGCAGTCCAAATCGTAGGTAATGGTCACTATAATTATAATAGTCCTAAGCTATTAGTGTAAGAAAGTTTTCTGTCGTGTAGTTGTCTACAACTACATGCTAAAAGCCGACGAGAAAAACCTCGTTTACTCATCTGGTAGCCTTTCACAAAGATTGGTTCGTGGTGTAGTAATTAATGATAAGTACAGGGAAGCAGTTAGGATGCCTTGCTCAGTAATGAGGCACTGCACGCTGGCACAATAGTCAACATTTCCAAAGTGCTTTCTATTATTACACGTCAGTATGTGAGTACAATCCTTCATCGTGATTTCGTGTGATCGAATATATAATAATAACTGGTAAATAAGGCTGTATCGACGCAGCCATATTCCTATGGTCACAAGTTTGATTTTAGCACGATATAAACATTTCAATTGAATAAATTAAATGGCAAATAAGGCCCTGCTCATCTGATTGTGAATTGTACCCGTCACCTATATACAGCACTACGACGGAGAAATTAACCACAATGTTTTCCAGAGCATACCACGTGAGATCGCCAGGGCACATTGCTGGGGCAATGACTACTTAGTCCTCATTATTAGCAATCTCCGTACCCTATTCTAATAATAATATGTCAGTTTCATACAATATTGGAACTAGATGACGCTATGGAAATGTCATATGATGATACGACAATTCCATAACGGCATCTAATCCCAAGCTAAGCTGAGCTTATGTTATGGGCACTAGACAACTGATATAAATAAATATCCGTTTTTTTTTGTAAATACATACAGAATATACATAACAAACACCAGACAGATACAAACAATTATACAAATGTTTGTACTGTGCGAGAAATCGAACTCGCGATCATCGGAGGTAAGGCAGTGTGCTAAACCGCTAGCTACATAATCTTAATAATATTATAAACGCGAAAGTTTGTAAGTATGGATGTTTATTACTCTTTCACGCAAAAACTACTGAACGGATTTTGATGAAATTTTCAGTAGTATAGCTTATGGATCATATGTGTTATAGATAGGCTATATTTTATATTGAAATTTAATGCGGGTGAAACCGAGCGCACTACTAGTAATGGTACAATTCAGATCTGTGATTTCAAGCATCGATCGAACTTCGGCAGGGTCAGTGCAACTGTGTGAATTCAACTTGCCCGTAATTCCAAAAAGCACAAGACTCGCTCCATGTGGGCGCAAACCAACTCGCCCACGGCCCATTACCTTTTCTGGACGGACAGTGGTACACGCTTTCATTGCAGCTACGACCCGGTAGTGAATCGCGAAATGCGAACCCATAGAAAGCCGTGTAGGAGGACAGGCTCAGTTATTATGATTACATACAACGCCGCATGAATAGCCGGTTAAATGTGCAATTAGAATGATCGATTGGCCTAGCCGAAAGTTTTCGCGAGTGGTTACTCATCTGCACTGTAGCGGTAAACACGTCAATTATTTAAATGTTACACGACAAAATTATATTAAGATACTATCTGTACCCGCGACTTCGTCCGCGTGGAATTTAACTTTATTTTTCTAAAATAAAAGTAGCTTAAGTTACTCCTTATTGGCAGGTAGCCAATAAAAGTCCCGCCAAATTCGGTCCAGCCATTTCAGAGATTAGTCGGACGAACAGACAGTCAGACAGACAGATAAAAAAAGACGTTTTTGGTGTATGTACCATATTTATATTCATATACATGTAGTAAAAATCGGTTATTTCAATATTACAAACAGACACTCCAATTTTATTTATATGTATAGCTGTATAGATCAGTAAATGGAGCACTATTCAGTTGATTTGTTAAAAAATACTAATTTATTTAGGGTTTTGGGCTATTACTAGCTATTTTACCTATAGCACTGCGACCTACAGCGATCTATTGTGCTCGTCTTTTTTATCAGAGTTCCCTACTTAGGCCCGTAAGGGACAAGAATTGAAGCATAGCGATGATTTTTATCCCCTCAGGATAGAGTGTGTACTTTCAAAAGGAGATATTTCAATTATTCATGAGTAGGCGCTACAGCCACAAAAGATGTGTAGTGGCGTTTCCTTTAGGCAGTAAAAATACTAAGTAGTAATTTTTTTATTTTTTATTGGATGATTATGGAATGGTTCACCCGCCTGCGCTAACGGTATACGGTGGCGGGGCACTAGTGGAGGATGATAAGATGCAAGCATGAGTCAGGTAAGTTAGCACCTATCGTTACAAATTCAATAGGAACCTACCACGATGGTTTCCAGAAGGAACCGCGTGGAGGTCAATCTGACAGTAAATTGCTAGCAATGGGGTGATTAATCCACATCATTAACAATCCCTTTCCTCCCAATAGTAATTATGTTAAGCATTTCTACATGTAATGTGTGTATAACTAAGGTATAAAGCAATAAAACATATAAGATATGTCTTGCCAACAAACTGCTCTGTAGTTTGGTGAGTCATTCGTAATAATAAAATGTATCCATCCCAACATTAGGCTTCCAAACTTTATTAATTGCCTGATGACACCTCTTCGAAACACGTCTCGCAATATGGGTAGATCCAATAACGGTCGGAATTTGAACACTACTAGGGTAGGTCATAACGCTTTCAGTACCGGGGTCAGATTTCCGCACAGAATATTTGTCATCCCGCACATACTAGTTTTGTAGACATATAAATATCGTTGTTTGCGATCCAATTATCCAATTTATTAGATCACCTTTACTGGTATCGTTAGAGGCATTGGTTACTTTGAACACCATAGTGAATGCGACTCACGATATGTCCTCTTCGACATATTTGGATACACAAAGCTTACAGATGTCTCTTGGATTCGTTTTAGTTTGCATTCTATTATTTTATAATTGAAGAGTTTATTAATAACTAGCTGTACCCGCGACTTCGTCCGCGTGGAATTTAACTTTATTTTTCTAAAATAAAAGTAGCCTAAGTTACTCCCTATTACATCAGCTACCTGCCAAAAAAAGTCCCGTTAAAATCGGTTCAGCCCTTTCAGAGATTAGCCGGAACAAACAGAACGACAGACAGACAGACAAAATTTTTAGTGGTTATTTGGAGTATGTTCCTTATTTATATTCATATGCATGTAGTAAAAAACGGTTATTTTAATATTACAAACAGATACTAAAATTTTATTTATATGTATAGAGTATAGATGTATAGATTAGATATTTGAATTGACACACAAATGGGCAGATTTGAACACTTATGTGCGTCAAGTGAGATTAGTAAACCATTAGGCTAGAACGTATAGGCGTTCTAATAAGCTACTACCGCTAATAAGCGTCAGAAAATTAATAACCAACAGTCTGTTGTTTATATCTCGAGAGAAGTAACACAATCAGGTTTGATTAAACTTCCTGACCTGATGACCCGGCACCCTCTTTTAATCAAGCAAGAAAGTATTGCAACAAAACTTCGTCAATTCAAGTGATTCCGCTCGTACAATGTTTGTCGTTTTAATCAAAGCAAATTGTATGTTCGAATAAATTTTATTGCGCCTATGTTTTGTTTGTATATTTGGAATAGCAATCTGATGATCTACCCAATTGAATGATAACCGTCGCTTATATAGTCGAATAGCACTACGTACGTAACCAAATATCACTCCTGAGGAATAAGAGGATTTTTTTATGGGTGATTATGGAATGGTGCACCCGCCTGCGCTAACGGTTTACGCTGGCGGGGCACCAGTGGAGGATGATAGGAGGAACATGAGGTCAGGTCAGTTAGCCCATCTTAACAAATTCACCAGGAATTCATCACGATAGTTTCCAGGGGGAACCGTGTAGAGGTCAACCTGACATGGTACATTGCTAGTAATGAGGTCATGAATCCACATTACTACCAATCTCCTTCCCCCCAATAAAAGAGGTTATCTACATCATACATTCTGCTATAGTATTAGTTCTACATCAATTCAGTGACCGTCCGTTTTTTCTTACTCAAGCGCGATAGCAATACTTTCAATGGAAATTTTGCCGTAAATTATGTTTAGCTTACTTTATTATTACAGTAAATATAAAGATATTGTTGAGAAAATGGAAAGAAGTCAGGGACAAACAGCCTTAAGGTGTTATGCCTACGTATCCAGTCATATCACAGCCATACTCACATGTCACAATGTAAACTGGATCACAGCTTGGGAAGCCAGCTACTTGGTGGTATAATTTTAACATACGTCCTTTTTTTTCGGACTACTCTAATGCTGTTGGCCGCAGCTGGTCTTTACTGCTTCACCGGACGTTAGGGGGCGAGTGCAGATGGCACTCCAAACCCGCGGAAGGACTTATGAAGCGGCTGAAGGCCAACTCCTGCTAGACGGATACGACTTTAGTCTGAGGGCACCACTAGGGGTTCGAACCTCGGCTCAGGCCGTCGTAATTTCGATCCCCGTTTGAATTGGACGGGGGATCGATCGGAGGGGCGCCCGGGGAGACATACGTCCTATCTGATGGTAAATGGTTACCCGTAGTCTATGGACGCTTGAAATACCAAGGCGCGTGTAGTGCGCGGCATATTTTGATGACATGGAGACATTCACCTAGACTTTGTACCTAACGTTCACCTGAATTTCCGTTCATTTGTGGAATAAATGCATTTGTTTACGTACGTATATGGACAATGGGCAAATGTTTATGTGGACGCTATACTGTGCTAATGTTTTGTGTTCTTTACGTTGAATGCCTTCCGGAAGGTAGATCCTGTCCTATCAGTGTATAAATATAATCTGTCCCATCACATGTAATAGATCCATTTAATGATAACGTGACAATACACAGATGGACTTTTAGCCGAGATTTTTTTTACAAGCAATTTTAATTTCATTTTTTGCGTAAGTATTCTATTCTGAATATATTGTAAAACTTTATACAGTTAATTTAACAATAATAATAATAATTAACCTTGAAATATTAACACAGCGTCATCTAGTTCCACGATAAGCAGAGCTTGTGTTATGGTTACTAGACAACTGACATAAATACTTAGATTTTTTTGTAAATACATAATATACATAGAATACACTCAGACCGATACAAACATTCATACTTATGACTACAAACCGTTTGCACCGTGCGAGGAATCGAACTCGCGACCATCAGAAGTAAAGCGGTGTGCTAATCCGCTAGACCACCAAGGCTTCGTACTTCGTAATTACATACCACCTTAATATCGCCGAAAATATTTATTTTGCTTCCTTATTTTTATTATTACGGTTGCCAGTTCTCTAGTACCTTTTTTATCTACAATAGCTATGCGTGGAAACCTATTATTGCCTAACTGTTTCTTATCCACATGTATTAACTTATTACTAGGGGCTGTTTTCCCAATAAATAAATATTCGTGTTCTCTTATAAATGGGAGTTATTTACGTTAAAAATAAGGGAGCCAAGTTGCGCCCGGTAATGACCCATTAGGATGCGCAGTTCGAGATTTCATTACCCTGTTTGATTATAGTATATTTAGGGTAGCACTTAAAGTAGGGTTGCCAACCCCAAATTTAAACAAACAGTATTTGAAGTTGGAAATGCCAGGCAATTCAGTTTAAAAACAGTAAGTAAACAGAGTTGCAATAGCTAAATTAATATGTATAGAAAGCAGGTGAAATGCAATTCAAGTAATTATAATAATCATATTATTAATCTATTTTTTTTTAAACAATAAAACCAGAGTTAAAAATTTAAAATTCCAGGAAGCTAATACAAAACTACTCAGGACGTCCCAGGACTTTACAAAAACTAGATGTCCTGGCAAAACAGGACAGTTGGCAACTCTAACTTAAGGGCGATCGGCGCTCCCGCCTCCTGTACTTTTAATCAAGGTATCCCTTCGTGGACGGGAAGATATTGAGGGCCATTTAATATTCCTAACGCTTTAATGGGTGTTAAATTTGTAGAGATTGGTAGTGGTAGATTGTATGTACTATTCACGGTAATAATACCAGATGGGGTGGTCAGAGTTATAATTGTCAATGATTTAATGACATTCTTGTCTTGAAAAATGTGAACTTACAAGGATTATTTAAAAGAGCAACACAAATTTTCTCGCTCGTTCTTCTTGTGATGAGACAGATTTCCGAATGAGTGGTAAATAAAAAAAATAATATAACAATTCAAAAGTGTTTAAATTAAGTTTATTTGAATAAAGGATTTTCTATTCTATTCTGAAATATATTTGAATGTAACATGGCTGAGGAAATTTCCGTTAGGGATAATTGACTACTATTTTGTATAACTTGCTGAGACAACGTAACTTCGTACCCCAATAACATTTTTTTATAACAAATTGGAATAAAATACTAAATTTTAAAGAAAATTTACCACAATTCATAACTGATAACCGCACCCAAATCGCTTAAGCCGTTTAGTGTTAAAGTTTTTGTATTATTATTATGCGTTTATAACTTTTCCGCGACAGAAAAACAAAGTGCGTATGATAATGTACAATACTTTCGTTCTACATACATAATTATTCTTATCTAAAGACAATAAATAAACGAGTACAGTAATAGGTACATTGCCAGTAAAACAAAGGATGGGTAGAGCGCATTATTAACGTTTATTACAATGTTATTAAACCAATGTCGCATTACTTACTTAATAAATAGTAAAAAACTAATCATCTAAAATCAATTTCCCTAAGTTTTATAACAAATAAAATAAGATAGTTTAATTGAAAACTTCGTCCTTTTTGAAGTCTGTTGACCGATATCTCATTTTTTTTCTGACTACTCTAATTCTGTTGGCCTCAGCTGGCCTTTACAGCTTCACCGGATGATAGGGGGCGAGTGCAGATGGCACTCCAA
This sequence comes from Achroia grisella, assembly GCF_030625045.1. Taxonomy (NCBI): domain Eukaryota; kingdom Metazoa; phylum Arthropoda; class Insecta; order Lepidoptera; family Pyralidae; genus Achroia; species Achroia grisella. Next base: position 1,033,933 of record NW_026712605.1, on the reverse strand, counting down.
ACCCGGGCAAGGACTTATGGAGAAGCTGAAGGCCAATTCCCGCTTGACGAATACGACTTTACTCTGAGGGCACCGCTAGGAGTTCGAACGTTGGCACAGTCCGTCGTAATTTTGATACCCGTTTGGTTGAACAGTATCACAAGACTATGTACATTTTAGCTCACAAAAACAGACGAAATCGGTGGTAGCAGCTAATCTTTACATAGTATAAAAAAGACACCGCCTGTCTGTCTGTCTGTTCCTGATATCTTTTAAATTATGCAACGCATTTTAATGCAGTTTTCATTACTGATAGAGTGATTCAAGAGGAAAGTTGCGTTACATGCGTGTGATAGTATAGAACTAGCCGAGAAATTCGAAGATTTATAATGCGAGTCGCTAGTAAACAACTAAAACAAACCATAAATTTAGGCCACGAAAACTTTACTTTTCCTGGCCGTTGAAAACGAACAGTAAACAATAGGCGCCGTTCGTCCATAAATGGAGTATTATTTTTAAACGTTCAAATATAGAACAGCACCGCGCGGGAATGAGTCACCAGGCTTGCATGTTTGCAACGTCTTCTCGAGTCAACCGTCATTTGCGATGACACAAGCCTCCGCAAAAACATAACTACTTTCTCAAGGCAATGGCCGTTAAAATTGGAACTCGTTTAACGGTCGTCGTGATGTATTCGATACTTCACACAGTCATTATCAAAATATTGTCAATGCCTATAATTACGTCTGTGACCTTTGTTTATTCCTCTTTATTTTTTTATTGATGATTAGCTGCACCCGCGACTTCGTCTGCGTGGATTATAACTTTATTTTTCTAAAATAAAAGTAGCCTAAGTTACTCCTTATTACATCAGCTACCTGCTAATAAAAGTCCCATCAAAATCGGTCCATCCATTTCAGAAATTAGCCGGAACAGACAGACAGACCGATAGACAAAAATTGTAAAAATGTTATTTTGGTGTATGTAGTGAAAAACGGTTATTTCAATATTACAAACAGACACTCCAATTTTATTTATATGTATAGATGTATATATATTATGGAAAGGTGAATCTGCTTTCGCCAACGGTTTTACGCTGGGACCAGTGGATGACAACGAAATGAGCATGAGGTCATGTCAATCACCCATCATGGCATATTGTCCAGGAATTTAACACGATGGTTTCCAGGGGTGAATCGCGTGGAGGTCAAGCTGACATGGTACATGGTACATTGGGGTTATTAGTCCACTTTACCAACAATACCCTTCCCCCTGTGACCTTTACTTGTTCATGTTTTCTATATGGATGATAATTGAGTGGTGCATCTGCTTGCGCTAACGATATCTAAAACGGCTGAACCGATTTTGACCAGACTTTCCCTCGCTGATAGGTGATATTATACAGAGTAACTAGGGCTACTTTTATTGTCGGATTTTTTTTGTTTAATTAAAAATAAAGAACGCAGTCGCGCGTAACAGCTAGTTTAGACATATATTGACAATTGTATTAAAGGTATTAACTAATAGAAATAGAATTTAAGTTAAATAAACTAAGCACTAATATAAGCACTTTTGAAAATAAAGCTTTTTTTATATCTATATCTTTAAATTATAATTTCTAACACCAAAACTGTAAATTAAATTATATATTAAAAATAACTGTACTATACAGGACAAAAAAATGGTATCAAAAATATTTTTCTTTGTGACTTTTGTACTGTAAAGGGGTGATTAAAATGGGGATACTAAATGAGGGTAGATAGAGAATAGTTAAGAAAGATGTCATTATATCCGATTATTATTATTCAATGCATAAACTATGTTACTGTAAAGTTTCATGAAAATTCGTTCAGTAGTCTTTTGCATGAAAGAGTAATAAACATTCATACTTACAAACTTTCTCATTTATATTATATTATAATATTCACAAGATAGACGGCTGAATTAATAAAATAACAACTTACCTTTTTTTAGGGGTAACTTTTTTAACTGGTTATACAAATAATATCACAGAGACAGTATAGTTTTAAATGCTCAGAATAAATATTAATTTCTAACGGATATTTATGACAGTCTGTGATATTTGACATAAATTTAAATTATTAAAAATAAATTATTTAAAGGGAAACTTTAGTGGCCTGTGTGAGTACTATTTATTTCAAAGGGATACTTATGACAATATGTGATATTTAAAAATAAATTATTTCCACCAAAGGGAAACATTAGTGGCCTATGTGAGTACTATTTATTTCAAAGGGATATTTATGACAATCTGTGATATTTGAAGATAAATTATTTCCACCAAAGGGAAACATTAGTGGCCTATGTGAGTACTATTTATTTCAAAGGGATATTTATGACAATCTGTGATATTTGAAGATAAATTATTTCCACCAAAGGGAAACATTAGTGGCCTATGTGAGTACTATTTATTTCAAAGGGATACTTATGACAATCTGTGATATTTAAAAATAAATTATTTCCACCAAAGGGAAACATTAGTGGCCTATGTGAGTACTATTTATTTCAAAGGGATATTTATGACAATCTGTGATATTTGAAGATAAATTATTTCCACCAGAGGGAAACATTAGTGGCCTATGTGAGTACTATTTATTTCAAAGGGATACTTATGACAATCTGTGATATTTAAAAATAAATTATTTCCACCAAAGGGAAACATTAGTGGCCTATGTGAGTACTATTTATTTCAAAGGGATATTTATGACAATCTGTGATATTTGAAGATAAATTATTTCCACCAAAGGGAAACATTAGTGGCCTATGTGAGTACTATTTATTTCAAAGGGATATTTATGACAATCTGTGATATTTGAAGATAAATTATTTCCACCAAAGGGAAACATTAGTGGCCTATGTGAGTACTATTTATTTCAAAGGGATACTTATGACAATCTGTGATATTTAAAAATAAATTATTTCCACCAAAGGGAAACATTAGTGGCCTATGTGAGTACTATTTATTTCAAAGGGATATTTATGACAATCTGTGATATTTGAAGATAAATTATTTCCACCAGAGGGAAACATTAGTGGCCTATGTGAGTACTATTTATTTCAAAGGGATACTTATGACAATCTGTGATATTTAAAAATAAATTATTTCCACCAAAGGGAAACATTAGTGGCCTATGTGAGTACTATTTATTTCAAAGGGATATTTATGACAATCTGTGATATTTGAAGATAAATTATTTCCACCAAAGGGAAACATTAGTGGCCTATGTGAGTACTATTTATTTCAAAGGGATATTTATGACAATCTGTGATATTTGAAGATAAATTATTTCCACCAGAGGGAAACTTTAGTGGCCTGTGTGTACTTCTATCTACCCTATTTCTGAAACCATAGTTTGCTTTTATTTTATTTACTCTGAGCATTTTTATAGTCCATTGGACTGTTTCCACATTTAGACTCTCATTTAGGCCAGTATGTATAAATTTTCTTATAGTCTATATATTATATATATTACAGACTAATCTACATATAAAATAATAACAATAATAATTGGTTTCACGGTCACAACACTGTTGGCATTAAGTTAGTTGAACATAGAAAAATTGTGCATATAGAAGATGAGTAGATACAAATGTAATGTACTAAGTAATTGAAAAGGTAAATAAGGATAAATTTGGGTTGATTAAATTTTAATATAAAATATTTATATATTTTTTATTATATTATATTATATTGCATTCTATTTATTTTTAAACACTATAAAACAAATTTTTATTGGTATGTTTTATATGGTGAATAATAAATATATAAATAATGAATATTTTATGCATGCATATTAGAGCAAGCCACAAGTCTTGAAAATAGTAATATTTAAATCGACCTGGAGAACTATTATCATTTCTTACCATACATATACATATACACTAAATATATGTAAAGAAATTCTCATTTTATTTTTTTAATATAGATAAGAATTGAAATATTAATAAATTTGTTGTTTTTTATAACGTATACTGAAATAATATTTAGTTTGCTAATTAGCGGTAAAATTTTTGGCTAGAATAAAATGAGTTGCGCTTTTAAATTTACGATGTCGTGCTTGTTCATTCAACTGCGATTTAATTAATTTTGCAATAAATAAATGAAAAGATTGGAAATATCTAATAAACTAATTAAAATGTAATAATAATGTACTTACATTTTGTTGCGACTTCCATGACTGTATACACCGTTGATGTTCAAATAGGATGCAGATGCACTACACAAAGAACTTGGAACAAAGTTTTATTTTGTTTGCTTAGGACGTCTGCTGCACACAGTAGACTGGACAAATTTAAATGATTCAAGCGACGCAGTCACTTTTTAAGTTCTCTCAACAAATTTCAACGTTGAAACAGTTATTTCAAATAATCAAACCGTCTGAAGAAAGACAGGAAATGAAGTAAATAAGATTTGTTTTCTGACAGACGTTCTGAACAAATGGTTTGACAAAGAATCAAATGCGGCTTCATGATTGGTTGAATTCGTAATTACCGCTCTTTTGTTCGATTACAATCGACCCGTGATCTATAGAGATTAGAGTCGCTTGCGTTCAGAAATACAAATTCATTCCTCCACTTTACTAACTCAGTAATATGTTTAATATAAATAATATTTAGAATGCTCATTTTTGGATGAGATATCAAAACTTTCTCAAGTAATAAAATTATAGAAGAATTAAAATAGCTATTATTGTGGTCGAACTTTAAAAAAAAAACATGTACCAGAGACATCTAGCGAGAAGTGAGGACAACTTATCAAAATCCGGGAATTTTAAAGATAGATTATGGATACAGTTGGATCGGTTACCCTTTTTGAGAAAGCCCATGCTGTAGTCTATTGAGAAAAATCTTAGCAAATAGTTAATTCGCACTGTTTTGCTGATTGTGAATGAACATAAAATAAAAATCGCACAACGAATGCTAAAATCTCTATTATTCCTCGTAAGTGTTCTCATTTTTTAATCGGGTATTTTACTAACCGATTACCATTAAGAGAGCTGTATACATTTTGTACTATTATTATCTATGCCCTGTTTATACAATTCTAGTAGCTTTACTTAAACACTTTAATGCTCAGGGTTGGGAGAAATGAGAGAGAAAGGAATTATTAGTTACGCTAGGAACTAGTAGCCTTATTGTTAGAAATGAACCACGTTAAATCAACATTCCTCTTCGAAAGGCTCGTTGGGATGACTGGCCTACCTTCGTCTTATCATCCTCCAAAGATGCGTCACCAGAGTAATCCATTAGAACGCACCGTTCCATTTTCACCCATTAGTAAATAGGTAAATTGGTAAATTGTTATGACTTTGCCATATCTTATAACAAACGATTAAAAAAACTTAAGAATATTGTATTAGTTGACATCTAAATACTACATAAATATTATAAAAATGTCTAGGCCAAGGTAAATCATTCCATTATTGTAATTACTAGAATTAGAGGAAATATGGTCAGTGACCTTAGCCTGTTTCTTGATGCATTGCGTTACCCGAACAAAGTGTTGTACTTCACTCTAATGTAGGTACCTATATTAGAGTTACGTGCAGTCATATTATGTTATCTGTGGCGTAGTGGCGTAACTATCATCTGATAGTCAGTTCCTTTAACAAATTCATACATACAATAAAACTGTAGAGGTCGAATAGGTATCTGTACATAGAAACGAAACGCCATAAACCGAGTCAGTTATTTTTTGTTTCTGTCTGTTTGTACCGGCTCTCCGAAACTGTTGTGTCAATGAAATTTAGCATCCCCGATGAAGATTTTACATATTTTAATCACGGAAAATTAAAGAGTTTCCATGGGATAGTTAAAAATCTATATCAATTATACAGCATAGTATACAAGATGTTTTAATATTTTTTTTCGTAAATTATGTAATGTTATTTAGTTATTGCTAAGTCTCTTGACCAGATGTCCCTACGCACCAGGGCCCCTATGACATGGTGGCCACTGGCTAGTGCTATCGCCCGTGAAATGACGTTACAATCTGCCACCATATTGTTACGTCATTAGAAGCACGCATTATCTTATCTTATTATTATTAATTAATTTTATAAATGCGAAAGTGTGTAAGTATGGATAGATGGTTGTTATTTTTTCACGCAAAAACTACTGAATGGATTTTGATGAAACTTTACAGTATTATAGCTTATACATTAGAATAACATATAGGCTATAAATTTCAAGCGTGTGAAACATAGGTAACATAAACATCTAATAACAACTATAGAATAATTCACAAGTCAAATACTTATACATTTTTAATAAATTAACAACAAATTGTCTATATGACAAAATATACCTACTACATACATATATTTAATCATATAAGTAGAAAAAATAAACAATACATATTTTGCATAGCGTTTTAGTATGTTATTACATTCTTAAACATCATAAAGTACTTACAAACGGCAGGATATACATTTTGTCTATATTTTAGAAACTGACGACCCACCTGATGCCAATTTTTGTTTCGGACTACTCTAATGCTGTTGGCCGCAGCTAGCCTTTACAGCTTCACCCGACGATAGGGGGCGAGTGCAGATGGCACTCCAAACCCGCGGAAGGACTATGGAGCGGCTGAAGGCCAACTCCAGCCCGACGGAAACGACTTTATTCTGAGGGCACCGCTATGAGTTCGAACCACGACTTAGGCCATCGTAATTCCGATCCCCGTTTGAATTGGACGGGGGATCGATCGGAGGGGTATAGTCGCCTTAGCCTCTATACCTAAATGTACCCTCGGATATCACGTTATCATATGAATCTCATGATACCGATCACCCTTGGATTGTCATTCTGGGGGACTATGATATCATGCATCTGTACTCCAAACCTAGTTATTTCATTGTCTTTGACAATTGTAACAAATTAATTTGCTTGACTTGAAATAGGTGCCCTTATTAAAACTAAAATTATATTAATATGATGAAATAGTGTTTGATGGTATTATTATTTATAAATAGTAACATATAAAAAAAAAATATTCGAGAGCGCGTGAGGTAGTGGTTTATTGCTCCTATTTCAAAATACTACAGCAGTTGTAGGAAGATAAATTTGGCAATTTATATTAAAATAATTGTTATTATGCTAGTAAATGAAATTGTTACGCAAAGTATTTTTGTCTCAGATATTTGTAAACAAGATAATTGGAATGTTTCTTTTTAATCTCTCACTTATTTCTGCAGACACTGTTCGGAAAATAAATGAAATTATTATTTGTATCTATACCTAAAAAAGTTTTTTATTTTATAGGTACTCGGCATACAATTATGGTAAATTATTATTCGATACATTTTTTAAAATTTATTCACGAAAATATATTATATTTCTGTCTTTACTATATATAAAAGTGCCTACTCTGGCTACACTAATTTTATACATTCTTATATACATATATTAGTTATGGGAAAATATTCAATAAACAACTAAATATAAAAACTAACACACAACATTTAGGTACAGGTATTATTATTAATAACTGATTACAACCATATTTTCCTATATGTGTTTGTATAGTCTAAATATATATGACTAAAATGTGAACATACCGTTAGTCGTAAATAATGTTAGTAGTCCAGTTACCTAATAATAATAAAAAATACAAATTAAGTACTACAACGTCCTAGTGTCTCTATAGGTGTTGATTTTTGTCTTTATAAAGCTTTTTTAACTCCTCTAATACTGTTGGCCGAAATTGGCCTTTACAGCTTCACCGAATGATAGGGGACGAGTGCAGATGACAATCTAAACCCGAAGGACTTCTGGAGCGGGCGAAGGCCTACTCCTGCGTGACGGATATGACTTTAGTCTGAGGGAACCGATAGGGGTTTGAACCTCGGCTCAGGCCATCGTAATTTCGATCCCCGTTTGAATTGGACGGGGGATCTTGGGCGAGCTTGAACAGCTTGTTTTCAATTTAGGTAGGCATAAAGAATGTAACGCCAAATGCTCTTGTCTTATTTTCTGTATGTCTGACTATCAAGCTATATTCGTATAAATACATTTTTTTTTATTAAGTAATAAAGCAACGTAGTTTATACACAGGCGATTGAAAGCTGAGCAAAATACATCAAAAGGGCTGAAATAAATATTTTTACAAATATTTCTCAATACGCCAACCAATTTATAAATATAAGATGGTGCCATATGGATGTTTCAATTATTGTTTTACTGATGATTTATTTTTACTTTTACTATCATCAATACATGGCAGATCTCAGAAAGGCTACGCCTTCCTTGTAATGCACAGCTAGTTAATGAATATATAGTTGACGAGATTCTGATAAATGCGTTTCAAGTTAACATTGACCTATGATTTTTTTAAAACAATCTGCGGAAATACGCGAGGAAGCACAATCTATTTTAAGTTACTAGTCAAGTTTCGTACAACATACGAGCCAATTACGACATATTCCCATCCTCATATAACATGTAAAATTAAAACTAAACCTTAATGTTCAAGATTTTTGTACCAGTATATGGTCGTACCTAGAGTAGGTATACAAAAATGCTATACACAGCTAAAATACATACACATACACTCTGCTTAATGCATAACTGTGGTTGTTTTATGGCAAATTGGATTTGGCATATTATATAAATACAGATCCTGGTGCGATTACTATATGAAGCTAAATATTATGTCATTTCTCTATTAATGTAGACACATATGTGTTACTTTACATGTGTTTCTACAGGTAAAGTAACACATATGTGTCTACATTATACACATAACGTGTGTAATTTAATAATATTATGTATATATTCTAAGTGCTTTACCTAATATAGGTATAAAAGTAATATTTTCAATTATTAATGTTTCAAATTACAATGGGGCACACTATTTAATCATATCATGTTATCTTTTCATTACTAAGTGCAATAACACTGTTAATTCATAAATAATGCAATTGAGACTCAGTTTATGTACAAACTAGACAAATTGCTACACATTCATGTGACCACAGCAATTACAACAAAGAAATGGTAAATGTTAATACTAATAGAAAAGTAGTGAGTATTTGGATTAATAAATTAAAATATTAAATTATTGAAAAACTGATAAATTATCTAGTAAAAATTAATTCACTGTGATCATTAACTAAGAAGTGATGTACAAACTGGGCTTTCTTCTTTTCTATCACCTGTTTGTTAATTCGAGACTGGGGCTCTTGCGTTTGATTTGGATTATCCCGAAGGAATATTGCTCCGAAAAGTGAAGATAAAGTGTTAGCATCTAATCCATTTTCGGCACTGTGCTGCAATGCTTCTTGTAAAAATTCACACAAGTATAAGAACACATTTTTTCTGAATTCGGGCAAGTGTGAGACAATTTGTCTGCATTGTAAATAATTTGCAGATGCCCTCAAGCACACCGACTGAAGATTGTATGGTATAATAGGATCTGCAGTACTTTCTAAAAGCAGCAGGAGAGCCTCTGCAACTGAATGTATACATCCTGGAATAGGATCCATCGAGCCCGAATCTAGCCAGTCTCTAATTTGTAGAATTTCAGAATGCAGACCAGGTTGTTCAAATAAGTTGGGCTGTTTAAGTCCATGTAAATATATATGGTCAACTAAGAACCACACCTCCTTGGGTATTGAATATGTGGATTGGCTTGATACAGGTTGGTGCCTTTTGCTTTCTAATTCAACTAGTTGCTTAATAGGCACCTCCTTTATAGGCATATTGAGGTTGACTAAAACCTCTATTGAGCACCCGAAACAGCTCCTCTCATATGTTCCAGTCACAGTTATGAAGATATCCTTCCCTCCATATAAATGCAAAACTAAAATATCATACAATTCATCAGTTCCTGCATTGAGTTTGCAAGCAGAAATCTTATTGATATGTACTTTAAATATTATTTCACATGACTCGTCAGCACAAATACACCTCTTATAAGGCTCAACAATGAGCCATTCTTTGCAGAAACTTGCTTCATCTAATTTCTTAATAAATTCAAATTCCACAGGTAATTTTCCAGTATTCTTTATTATGATGGTCTTCATTTGCAATTCAAGGTACTTTACAGTACCAAAATCTATTTCATTCATATCAACTTTAACTTGTGGTATGAGTTCATTTTCAAGTTTGTCAAGTTGTTTTATTACATCTTCATATACTTTTCTATATTTTTCCTCATCTATTACCTTAATAATTGAGTTGAAGATAGCAGATACTGGCTTGTGGTCACTTATATTCAAACTAGGATGGCTTCTATATGCTTTCTGTGTAATACCGTCTCCTTTCCAAAATATCCTATCACACCATGCTGGGGCACGATTTTTCTCACTTGAATCCCAATTGTCAGTGCCAGGGTCATATTTGTATGTAGGTTTAAAAGTAATTGGACCCTCTGTATAGCCAGCAAACACACTATTGTTCTTATGTTGCTGTTTTAGTTGGTCATATTTTAAGACTGCCTCAAAATTATTTTCATTAATAAGTTGCTTTACAGTGTTTGGATCCATCTCAGTAATGCGATAGTTTAAATCACCTATCCAGTATATTTGGTCATGGTCTTTTATGGCTTTGGCCTGTTGATTCAGTTGTTGAAATCTTGTTCTATTGCAGATATCCCTGAAGTCCTGACTTCGTCTTTCATACTCTTCTACATGGGCAGCCAGGTGAGAGTTTACAATGCATATAGATGTGTTATGAAGGTCAAATCGTATGGACACACCACCTTTGTTTCCCATTTTGCCCATTATTCCTGTTCCCACTGTGTCGAAAACCACATTATGTACATGGGCTTTATGTTTCTGTTTGATCAGAACCATCAGCAACATACCAATTAGTCTAACTTTCTCCAATATGACATATTTAGCTCGTATATTCAAGTAACGTACAACAGCATTTGACCATTCCTCTTCTCTAACAGTTTGATCAAAGATGAATGTCTCCTTGGATAAATCAAGTTCCTGAAAACCCACTGCATATATATCAGGTGGTTCTTCATCCACATTGAGCCACCCTTCCAGAGATAACACTGGTGATTTGTCATTGACATTCCAAGTGCCACAGAACACAGTGAATGTCTTAGTATATGTGTATTCAAGTTCCTTATCATACATTTTTCGTTTAATTAGACTCTCCCTGATAGCTACAGGAGCGGAGCTCTGTGAATGTGTGGCTCCGCTTCTAGGTACAACTGACAATTGGGAAATAATGTCGTCTTCATTCTTACCTTGATACTTTTTTAGCCATACAAACTCAGGTTGCGTTGGCATTTTACTTACGGCTTCTATCCCTCTGAAGAGATCATCCACAAAGTTGTCGACGCGCGGGGTCATTTGAATTTCGAACTTATATTTATTACTATTTGACTGCAAATTCAGGTAAAGGACTGCCTCAGGGTCTGATGGTTTGTTATCAATCTCACATTTAAAGTTGATGTCGATGGGCAGCACTATTTCTATAGATAAATCGGTGAAGGATTTAGGCGGGTAACTAGACGTGAATAAACAAAACACGGCTTTCTCGTCTCCATATTCTACAATGCACAGCAACCTATCCTTCTTCACCCATTCGGGATGGAGTATTTTCGCATCGCAAAGGAATGCTGTAACCAGTTCACTTGAAAGAAATTTCTCCTGGACCACTGCTTTTGTTTCTTCGTAATTCATTTTTCATGACAAGATTTCTAATTAATGAATTAATTAAATTAGGTTTAATATAATTTGACTTCCTTCGTTACACACAGATGTTATATTGTCATTATTTACATGACTCTGACTGATGTATTTATCGTTTGACAGTTTCTGGGCTGCTTAATACTGACCATTAATTGACACACACCTTGCTTACCATTACACACGTCATGTTGACATGAATTACAATGATCTATTTGCATTGTTATTGTTTATATTTGGTAATATTAATTTCAATAATTATATAATTTAAGCACATCTATTGGAATAATTCTCCGAGAGTAAATTCTTTAGAGAGAATGGCAGGAGTGCCTAACGATTGGCAGTTAGGATATGTCGAGATGAAACAGCGAGGTGCTAATATTCTCGAGACAGGCCAGTGTTCTGATTGCACCTTGGTGGGCACTAATTCATCCTAGCCATGGCATCATCTGTCTTCGAAACAATGTTAATGTTGTGGAATGGCGGAAAGAAATGATCCTATACCCATTTTAGATGTGCAACCAGATGCTTTTAAAGCCCTTTTAGAGTAAGTTTTGGAACCTGTTAGTCATTTAAAATAGATTACAAATTGTAGATACAGTTAACACGATTACAATCAGCAGCCATTGCTTTAACTGTAAAACAATAATATGCCACTTTCCTTCTCATTCTTGTACTGTCTTGCGTTCCCTCATCTCATTCTTGCGTTCCCATTAAGTGGTAGAATAACAAAAATGGATTACCAAGTTTATATGAATAAAGATTAAAGATTATATCTATTTCCGGGTCTCGTAGATGCAGGTGCGTTGAGCTCATCGCGGTCACAGCCAGGTCGGCGGCTACTCTTTACATTCACTGCGGCTCTCAATTTGAAATATTTGAAGAATTTAATATATTTTGTAACAATACAATGCTATCATTGAAGATCACAGTAGGGCTACACTTATGGTCCTTCAAGCCGGATATGAAAAACTGTAATAGCCCAAGAGACAGTGTAGACTGTTCCCAGGTTAAAGATGCAGGTGTTAGTTTCAAAAAACTTCAACAAAATATTAAATAAAATTATTTCCTAATTTTATAAAATTTCTTGTCAGCACTTTTTCTACTTATTTTACTGGTTCTCCCTGAAATCATTATGATAAATTTCTGGTGTATTTGTCAGGATAGGTCAACTGAACTTCATGCTCATCACAGTCAGTGGAGCCCTGCCTGCATAAACAGTAGCACAGGCCAGTGCACCATTCCATTATTATGAAACATTCCATTGTAAAACTGGTACCTCTGCTATTTCCAGATAATCAGCACCAACACATAAGAGGTACTTAAAGATAGCTGTTTAGAGGAGGTGGACCTGAATATCGTTGTTACAGTGTTCTCTTTGGACCATCTCAATGTTGACAGTCACTGGCCAAATTTGAAGCAGCGGTACAGTATTCAAAGGCATATGTAATTATTGTCAGTGCTAGAAGAATTTTCACTAAGAAGTATAGGCAAAAAACTCAGTAGTAACTATTTAATTTAAAATCTATTAATACATTGTGTTTTTTTTCATATGAATACACAAGATGAGTATTTATAGGTAGTGAATGTTGAGAGTAGTGCTGAAAACAGTACAGAGGCAGTCCCCGAGCCATGCAAGTCCAGTGATACACCTGTGCCCAGTGACTCATCTGAGACCGCTGAGAAAAGCAAGATGAATAAAGAAGGTATGTATTTTAAGATAAATTTCCTTATTCTTATTATATTTACTTTATTAGATTAGGGGTACTATTATTACTTGTATTAGAATATTCCATTAATATACAATTGTACACATTATATAAACAAGATATTTAGCACAAACTATTATTTAATCAACTATAAAGATGTTTAAAAACGTGTTTATGATCTAAAGGAACATGTTCTACCAGTACCTTGTCTACTCTTGTCTATCAAGAAGAGAAGAACTGAAAAGAAACTCAGCCCTTATTCTTTTCAAGTCTGCTTGTACATGTTTACAAAATAATTTGTACAATTTATATTTCTGTATCTCAAGTGTACTATGTGTTTGTAAATTATGAACAATGCATTTATCTATCTAGAAAAATGCACGGTAGAGGACCGCCAGTCATCCAGATGATCGGGATGGTATTTTTATTTCTGGCGGGTAGTGCGATGATGAAATTTAGCAAAAGATAATAAACCGTACAATTCCTCAGATCACTCCATGATATAACTGGTAAAAAATGCACAAAGATGCAATGTCTCTACAAGCCAATGGGTTGAGTCTGTACCAAAGATGTTGATAAAAAATATCTCCTTAGTGGTCTAGTATCAATAATGCAAGCTCTGCTTAACTTAGGACTAGATGGCGCTGTGTGAATTGTACAGGGTTGTTATTGTTATAATATAACAATTTGTTACGTTACAGGTGTACAAAGTGGGGATAGTGTTCAACAAGGTGGGCTGGTACCCCACGGGCACGTGTGCACAGCAAGTGGAGACCGATGGGGTGTTCTTCAACTTCGGCATCGGACAAAGCAGCGACTCCGTCCGGGACGCCCTCATACGCTCCATTATATTCACATACTAACACACGTTTGAACCCTGTTATGACGACCTCGGCATTATAGAGCTTTAGTACACCTTAGGCTGGATTTCACCATTCACAGTATAAACTAAATTCAAGGAAACTGAGTTCACCATAAACTAGTTTAAAGATCGACGTTGATCTCGTTGTACTTTAAATAGAATTCAATAGCATTATAAAGATCGCGTTTACCAATACGAAGTTTGTTTTCATTCGTTTTTGTTTATTTATTTAAAACTATTGAATTTTGTACAATAGGCGGGTTTATTGCTAATACCATTCTCTACCAGCCAACCTTAGGGAGTGCAGAGATACAGGTACAGATAGATTCGTTCATTAGTCTTCAGTGATGGCAACTCAATTATTAATATACAGGCATATAAGCCACATTGTACGATGTAAAATCATGAAAATAGTGAAATAATACTTAAACCAGGGGTTCCCAAACTTATTTTGTCTACGGCCCACTTTGGGAATAAATTATTTTTTATCGCCCCCATTTTTTCACTTACTTAAAAACCATTATTACTTTAAATTAAATTAATCAATTATTGTGAGCTATATTAGCGGAGATTAAACAATTCTAAATGAGACTTTTACTATAACTCACAAGAGTTAACTTGAAACCTGAGCACAGTAGGTAATACACAACGGCGCTCAGGTATCAACTTAATTTTTACGGGCTACACCTACCAATGAGAATGATTATTGAAACGCAAGTTTATAGTATTCAAACAGAGTATCTTCTATTCAAAATGAAATAATATGTTTATTTAATTTTGAATAGTATATCTATTCAAAATTAATAAAATCTCTTATATAAAATCTCTAATCTAAATTCTTATATAGAGATCGATTCTTATATAAAAACTAATGTGAAGGCAGAATCTGATGCTGTTAAATAATTTTGTTAATATCAGGTTCCAATTTACTCAAGAACAGTTCCAAGTCGCCACGTTCGGTAACATGCAAACGATTTCTCTTTTTAGTAAGCAGTGTTAACACAGCGCTAAATCTACGTTCACACAAATATGACGATGGGAATGCTATCAAGAATCGTTGAACGATCGACCACAATCGACTGCGGGATCGGGTTTTGTAGCCAACATTCTTGGTAACCATTTTTGAAAAATTCAGCTCGATGAGTGCACTTTAGCAACTAAAGAAGCATTGTTTTTTAGTATTATTTGTAATATTAATATTATATTGAGCCTGTATTGTAATGTTAAGAAAAGTAGGTTTGCTTAGAAATACACATTTCGGGTAAAGAGGATAAGTTATCCACTTTGACTGTGATTTTAGTGACACATTTTTTTAAATTTCTTTTTAGAACGGTATTTAAGTACAAACGTAAAACAAATCGAACTTCGTGGTCGTTGTTGCTGCAACGCTGGCAGTATTTTTACACCACCATTTTTTATTTATGCTGGGAAGAGAATGCAGAAAAGACTATTAGATGCTTCACCACCTGGTTCAATAGCTACAGTAAGCAATAATGGTTACATAAATGAACCAGTATTTTTAAATTGGCTTCAATATTTTGTTGAGAAAACTCTTTCTACTAAAGACAAGAAAATATTATTACTTATTGTTACGGGGCGGCAACAAGTTAAACGCGTTAAACTGTAACTTCTTTTGTATTTGTTTTATATAAGTAAGTAATTATTCTACTTGATCGTTTTAAACTGAACTGGAACACCACACCATTTTTATAGTAAAGGTCAAATCAGAACTTATAAATTATACAAAGAAAATAAACATGATTATATGAACCTTCTAGAATATATATTTTATATTATAATTCTAATTATATTAAATCTCGATTATTTATATCTTTTATTATTTATTATTTAATTATATAGGCAAATATACAAAAAAATTGTTGTCGTTAGCGTACTTAAGAAGTAGATGGCGTTGCAGTCACCATATATGAAGATATTATATTTTGTTAATTTTGCATGTTACATTTGCAAGGATTATATGCGTCATAAATAAGAATAAACTATGTTCCTAAGTTGATTATTTCTGTGTTATTTTTTTCCTTTTCCTTAACTTATCCGCGCTGCTCGGGCTTCCCCTACTGCTTATCTATTACGCACGAAATCGCAAATAAAATAAATATTACGTTGTTTCTATAGGATTGCATAAACAGCCCACACAAACAAGAATAAAACAAACATGCATAATCTCGTTTATCTCATTGGACGTTCAATTGTACTCAACAAGTAAGAACAAGTATTATATGAACCAACCGATTGATACAGGAATGCACAATTCGGGTTATTGAACAAAAACCCCGTGGTCTACTATCTACGAAAATTACAGTCCCGCCGGGACATTTTAAACTAAGCCTAAAATACGGGACGTCTGGCATCGCTAGTAGGTCCCTACACTAGAGTTGCGTGAAGTGGTGTAACTCTATCATCTAAGAGTCGGGGCAAATTCATTGTATATAACGAAGTCCATCAAATCATAATCAAAGTATCAAAAAAAAAATATTTTTAACGTAATGAATATTAAGAAATATATTATTTTTTAATATTCATTAAATTTCCTTTGTTAGTCAATTATGTTAGATTCTTAAGAGTCTGAACCTTGTTACAGCCCCTGGGCTGTAACAAGGCATATAATGCTCTCACCCTTATTGTTAATATATTAGAATAAAATATTGCACACAATGCTTCGCCGTACAATAATATCTCATATAATAACATAATATAGATTAATTCACAAGTCAAATACATACAATATACTACATAATATATTTTTAATAAATTAACAACAAATTTATCGACGTTCCGGATTGTATCTGGCGCAAACGGATTATCCCTAGCAATTCAACGTGGAAATTTTGAGCGTTATGACGGAACCTTTAAGGCAGGTACGATACGGGACAATCATAGCAATTAACTTTTAGGATTATTTTTTCTGTTTTTTTTTTATTGTATGTATTAATGTAATTATGTAATTATTAATGTAATTAATTTTAGGTAATTGAAAGAACAACACACTGTCTATATGACAATATATTATCTACTATATACATATTAATACCGAAGGTTTGTTGTCTGTTCTGAGGTGATAGATAAACCTAATCTTATATATTTTTTTTATTTGTTAATTTTGTTTGATGGACAAGAGATTTTCTGTAGTATCTATATTCCTTACACACACTCACAGTCATTTCACACACACACACACATATCATTAACTATATTATATACCGCAACTAGCGACACATTATACAACTTTACCTCATAAAAACATTTGTTAGATTTATTAAATACCAGTAAGTCCTCGGAGAGAGCCTGGAGATCTGTAGTACAGGTTTCGACTTAGTTCAGACTCGACTCTCACATAATAGCTTGTAAGATTAAATACATACTTTTGTTACTTTGGCAATATTGTAAGTTTCCTTGTGAGCAGTAAATAAAGATTATTATTATTATATTATTATTATTAATTAATCATAAACCTAAGTAGTAAAAATAAACAATACATCATATATAGTTTTAATATTTTATTACAAACTAAATCATCATAAATTACCTACAAACGGCAGTTATGTTGTTGTGTATGTTTATATTTTGGAAACTGACGGCCCACCTGATGGTAAGTGGTCGCCGTTGCCTTTGACTTCGCCTTGACCGGCGGTGACTGCTCCCTATCGTCCAGTGTCGAGTTAAATGCAAAAAGAGAACCAAGGAGTTCGGCCTTCTCTTTAGCATGTTGGGCCAACAGTTATCCTCTCTGTGCAGTGGTGGAGAAGATGGCTGACAGAAATTTCCCTGAGCAGCTTTAGCAAGAGACCAGAAAGCCCGGAATCCAGATGGAAGACTGTACAGTCTGTCACCAATTCTGCTGATGTGTTCCGACTTTTGCTGTGGCTATAACTCTTTTGAAGGACTTGGAGTATTATATCAGTGATAGATTCAGCTATAACATCGGGATCGTCCAATGCGATCGATATATTATATTAGTCATATACATATAGTTATGATAAAATAAGCAAATAATAATAAAAACAACACACAATTTAGGTATAATATGTATTATTATTAATAACTGATTACAACCATATACATGTTATATTTTTTTAACTACGATAGTGCCAATCAAGCGTACGGCCTATCTGATGGTAAATGGTTACCGTAGCCTATGAACGCCTGAAACACTAGAGGTATCACGTGTGCGTTGTTGTTAGTAGTCCAGTTACCGAATAATAATAAAAAATACATCTATATGTATCTCTATACGTGTTGATACTTGTCTTTATGAGGCATTTTTGTTAACTCCTATAATGCTGTTGGTCGGGTGGGAAGGGGATTGTTAGTAATGTGGACTCATGACTTCATTACTAGCAATGTACCATGTTAGGTTGACCTCCACGCGGTTCTTCCTGGAAACCATCGTGATAAATTCCTGGTAAATTTGTCACGATGGGCTAACTGACCTGACCTCATGTTCATCTTATCATCCTCCACTGGTGCCCCGCCAGCGTAAACCGTTAGCACAGGTGGAAGCACCAATCCATAATAATCCCTTAAAAAAATGCTGTTGGTCCAAGCTGGCTTTTACAGCTTCACCAAACGATAGGGGTCGAGTGCAGATGACATTCCAAACCGGCGGAAGGACTTCTGGAGCGTTCGTGGGACGAAATTCAAATTCAAATTCATAATATCATTATTCATGTAGGTCTATTGGAGGTCTTATTATATGTCGAAATGTACCTGATTTACAATGTAGTTTTTTTTATAGTCCTTGAATTGTCGAAATCTTTAAAACTACGATTTTGAAGCGGTTTTTTAATACATAGAGTGATTCAAGAGGAAGGTTTATATATATAATACATGTACACCCGGGCAAAGCCTGGGCGAGTAGCTAGTACATAGTATAATACGTCACTGTCGCAGTCTGTTCGTCCCTATGTATGCATAAATCTTTAAAACTACACAACGGATTTTGGCGGTTTTTTAATAGATAGAGTGATTCAAGAGGAAGGTTTATATGTATAATACATGTACACCCCATGTGCGAAGCCGGGGTGGGTAGCTAGTCTTAATATAAAATCCAATCTAATTAGGTATGATTTCATAAAATTATATGTCGAAGCAGATAAGTAACGTAGTTTTTAGTTTTTTTTTCGGACTACTCTAATGCTGTTGGCCGCAGCTGGCCTTTACAGCTTCACCAGTCGTTAGGGGGCGAGTGCAGATGGCACTCCAAACCCGCGGCCAACTCCTGCCTGAAGGATACGACTTTAGTCTGAGGGTACTAGGGGTTCGAACTTCGGCTCAGGCCGTCGTAATTTCGATCCCCGTTTGCATTGGACGGGGGATCAATCGGAGGGGATAGATAAAGTGACGTCAGCTACTCTGACGTTACTTGCGTTATTCATCGTCCATGCTATCTCAATTATTTAACTCGTAGGTTATTATAATTAAACAAAATGAAAGCCTTTAAATAAACAATAGAAATATAAATAATCTTTATTCAAATAAACTTAATATAAGCACTTTTGAATTGTCACATTGATTTTATTCTACCAGTCATTGGGAATGCAGACTCATCACAAGATAAATGTGCAAGAAACTTGTGTGTTGCTCTTTTAAATAACTATTACTATTTCTAAGCAGACATGACTCTTTAAGTGGCTCAGCGGTAAATGACCACCTCAACAGTGTTCGAGTATAAGAAGACTTTGCTTATGCCCTCGTAGAGGGCGCTAGTGTGTGCTCTAAACATAATAACAAACATTATAATTATAATTAAATTTATTATTTACAAAGATTTTGTGACGGGACAATTAATGAATCTTGTCAGCACCGATATATATATATATGTATATTCTAAGCGCTTTACCTAATATTAAGTATATAAAAGTATAAAATTACAATGTGGCAATATTTCATTATTACTTACTAATATTATAAATGCGAAAGTAACTCTGTCTGTCTGACATAGGTTAATATACTTTTTAATGAAAAGGGGATGAAAGGGTAGCTGCAAGGTTGTATGGATGTATCGTCGTTTTTAAAGCTAGAAGCCTGAATTTTGTTTTTTTTTGGCTGTTCATTGAATATAAATAAAGAAAAAGGGTTGTAAGGCGTTCAAAGAGAGATGAAGGATTGTATAGAAGTGTCGTCATTTTCAAAGCTAGATGCTTGCTTTTTATTGAATTGTATGGAATTCTGTCTCGTCATTTTTTAAGCTAAAACGATATATTTTTTTATTTGGCTTTTAATGGGTTTGGTTAATAAATATTTTTCCATTATTTGGTCAAGGTCACTATATTATGCGGGCGAAGTCGCAGGTACAGCTAGATACAATAACATTGTTAATTCATAAATAATACAATTGAGACTCAATTTATGTAAATGTAAACTAGACAAATTGCTATACATTCATATGACAACAGCAATTACAAGCAAAAAATGGTAAAGGTTAATACTAATAGAAGAGTAGTGAGTATTTGGATTAATAAATTAAAATATGAAATTACTAGTAAAAATTAATTAACTGTGATCATTAACTAAGAAGTGATATACAAACTGGGCTTTCTTCTTTTCTATTACCTGTTTGTTAATTCGAGACTGGGACTTTCGTGTTTGATTTGGATTATCCCGAAGGAATACTGCGCCGAAAAGTGAGGACAAAGTGTCAGCATCTAAACAATTTTCCGCAGCGTGCTGCAATGCTACTTTCAAAAATTCACACAAGTATAAGAATATATTTTTCCTGAAATCAGGCAAATGTGAGACAATTTGTCTGCATTGTAAATAATTTGCAGATGCCCTCAAGCACACCGACTGAAGATTATATGGTATAATAGGATCTGCAGTACTTTCTAAAAGCAGCAGGAGAGCTACAGCAACTGAATGTATACATCCTGGAATAGGATCCATTGAGCCTGAATCTAGCCAGTCTCTAATTTGTAAAAGTTCAGAATGCTGACCAGGTTTTTCAAATAAGTTGGGCTGTTTAAGTCCATGTAAATATATATGGTTAACTAAGGACCACACCTCCTTGGGTATTGAATATGTGGATTGGCTTGATACAGGTTGGTGCCTTTTGCTTTCTAATTCAACTAGTTGCTTAATAGGCACCTCCTTTATAGGCATATTGAGGTTGACTAAAACCTCTATTGAGCACCCAAAACAGCTCCTCTCATATGTTCCAGTCACAGTTATGAAGATATCCTTCCCTCCATATAAATGCAAAGCTAAAATATCATACAATTCATCAGTTCCAGCATTGAGTTTGTAAGCAGAAATCTTATTGATATGTACTTTAAATGTGATTTCACATGACTCATCAGCATAAATACATCTCTTATAAGGGTCAACAATGAGCCATTCTTTGCAGAAACCTGCTTCATCTAATTTCTTAATGAATTCAAATTCCACAGGTGCTATTCCGATATTCTTTATTGTGATGGTCTTCATATGCAATTCAAGGTACTTCACAGTACCAAAATCTATTTTAGTCATATCAACTTTTACTTGTGGTATGAGTTTATTTTCAAGTTGTTGTATTACATCTTTATATACTTTACTATATTTTTCCTCATCTATTACCTTAATAATTGAGTTGAAGATAGCAGATACTGGCTTGTGGTCACTTATATTCAAATTAGGATGGCTTCTATATGCTTTCTGTGTAATACCTTCTCCTTTCCAAAATATCCTATCACACCATGCTGGGGCACGATTTTTCTCACTTGAATCCCAATTGTCAGTGCCAGGGTCATATTTGTATGTAGGTTTAAAAGTAATTGGACCCTCTGTATAGCCAGCAAACACACTATTGTTCTTATGTTGCTGTTTTAGTTGGTCATATTTTAAGACTGCCTCAAAATTATTTTCATTAATAAGTTGCTTTACAGTGTTTGGATCCATCTCAGTAATGCGATAGTTTAAATCACCTATCCAGTATATTTGGTCATGGTCTTTTATGGCTTTGGCCTGTTGATTCAGTTGTTGAAATCTTGTTCTATTGCAGATATCCCTGAAGTCCTGATTTCGTCTTTCATACTCTTCTACATGGGCAGCCAGGTGAGAGTTTACAATGCATATAGATGTGTTATGAAGGTCAAATCGTATGGACACACCACCTTTGTTTCCTATTTTGCCCATTATTCCTGTTCCCACTGTGTCCATAACCACATTATGTACATGTGCTTTATGTTTCTGTTTGATAAGAACCATCAGCAACATACCAATTAGTCTAACTTTCTCCAATATGACATATTTAGCTTGTATATTCAAGTAACGTACAACAGCATTTGACCATTCCTCTTCTCTAACAGTTTGATCAAAGATGAATGATAAAAATCAAGTTCCTGAAAACCCACTGCATATATATCAGGTGGTTCTTCATCCACATTGAGCCACCCCTCCAGAGATATTACTGGTGATTTGTCATTGACATTCCAAGTGCCACAGAACACAGTGAATGTCTTAGTATATGTGTATTCAAGTTCCTTATGATACATTTTT
Source organism: Achroia grisella (assembly GCF_030625045.1). Lineage (NCBI taxonomy): Eukaryota > Metazoa > Arthropoda > Insecta > Lepidoptera > Pyralidae > Achroia > Achroia grisella. Next base: position 1,011,218 of record NW_026712605.1, on the reverse strand, counting down.
CGTTTAATTAGACTCTCTCTGATAGCTACAGGAGTGGAGCTCTGTGAATTTCTCTGTGAATGGGCTTCGTCTGTAGGTACAACTAACAATTGAGAAATAATGTTATCTTCATACTTTTCTAGCCATACAAACTCAGGTTGCGTTGGCATTATACTTACAGCTTCTATCCCTCTGAAGAGGTCATCCACAAAGTTGTTGCAGCGCGGGGTCATTGGAATTTGGAATTTATATTTATTACTATTTGACTGCAAATTCAGGTACAAGATTGCACCCGGGTCTGATGGTTTGTTATCAATGTCACATTTAAAGTTGGTGTCGATGGGCAGCACTATTTCTATAGACAAATCGGTGAAGGATTTTGGTGGGTAACTAGACGTAAATAAACAAAACACGGCTTTCTCGTCTCCATATTCTACAATGCACAGCAACCTATTCTTCTTCACCGATTCGGGATGGAGTATTTTCGCATTGCAAAGGAATGTAATCAATTCATCTGTACGAAATTTCTTCTGGGCCACTTCTTTTATTTTATCGTAATTCATTTTTCATAACAAGATTTCTAATTAATGATTCAACACACAGACGTTACTACATTGTTATTGTTTACATGACTCTGACTCTGTATGTATATGTATGTTGCTTTTTAGACTGAGTAATATACTCTGTCTAGGAAGTGTCAAACTGAATACTGAGTAATAATTGACAGATTGACACACATCTTGCTTACCGTTACTCACGTCATGTTGACATGAATTACAATTATCTATTCCCATTGTTATTGTTTATATTTGGTGGTATTAGTTTCAATAATTATATAATTTAAAGACAAATAATTAAAGTGCAGTGTCTATTTTAATAATTCTCCGAGAGTAAATTCTTTAGAGAGAATGGCAGGAGTGCCTAACGATTGGCAGTTAGGATGTGTCGAGATGAAACAGCGAGGTGCTAATATTCTCGAGACAGGCCAGTGGTCTGATTGCACCTTCTTGGTGGGCACAGAGCCCAACCAAGTCACTATTGCTGGGCACAAGCTCATCCTAGCCATGGCATCACCTGTATTCGAAGCAATGTTTTACGGTGGAATGGCGGAAAAGAATGATCCTATACCCATTTTAGATGTGCAACCAGATGCTTTTAAAGCACTTTTAGAGTAAGTTTTGAAACCTGTTAGTCATTTAAAATAGAATATAACCTATTGCATATAGGCTTTAGAACGATATATACAATCTGCAGCCACAGCTTTAAATGTGAAACATCTATATGCCTGTTTCTTGCTCATTATTGTTCTGTCTGTCCCAATTAGTGGTAGATAGTGGCGTAGCTACCTAGTGGCTAGGCGGGGCAGTGCCCCAGAGCCCTCAAGCTCAGGAGGCCCTCAAACCCTTACCTGAAAATCTGGATCGAACTGAAGTTTTGAAAATTTCTCCTATTTTCAAAATTATATAACAGGTTGCAACCTGACTTTAATCATGGCAACTCAGGTGAGAGAAATTCAAAAGTTATACCTTCAGAATTCCCTAAAATTCTTTCTGTGGGTTGGCAGTATTGTCAATTTGAAGGTTAGCGGTATGTGCGTTTTAATAAAACTGTAATGTAGGGTCTCACTGCTGAGCAATGGGGCCCTATTTTTGATTTGTCCTAGGGCCCTTGGTTATCTAACTACACCACTGCTAGAATAAGAAAAATAGATGACTATCAAGTTTATTTGAATATAGATTATTTCTATTCTATTCTATTAAGTATATCAAGTTGACACAAATTCTCAAAACAATGAGTATGATCCAAGAAACCTGTGTAGACCTCTTATAAGAGGAGCTTAGCTATTTTAGTTAACTTGGCCCTACATATTGGTGCAAATATGGAAAATTGAGTCCAGTTCATATTATATTATAAATGTTATCATTTAATAAATATATATTTCATGTGAAATTTTCTGCACTTTTAGGTATATATATACAGAAAATATAAATATAAGCTCATTTGATAAAGCATGTGAGTTGTGCTATGGCGCCAAGAAGTACATGTTGCCACATCTTGTCAAGGAATGTACAACATATCTATGGTCGGATCTGTATCCGAAGAATGCCTGCCGTGCCTATGAGTTTGCTCGTCTCTTTGAGGAAAATGTTCTTATGGAAAAGTGTATACAGGTTTGTAAATAAAATTCAAAATTATAAATATAAAGAAATATTTATTGTAACATTATACTTAATAAGAGAACCTAATGACCTAGAGGATTAATACTTTTGGACCCTAGACATTCTTAAGATTAAATCTGTTTGTAATAAGATTATTCTTTAAAAATATTTATGTAAATTTTTGACTGGCGGGGCTCGAAGATGCGGGGGCGTTGAGCTCATCGCGGTCATTACCCGGTCGGCGGCCACTCTTTACGGTGTTCAGTCTCAATACGGTCCTTCGAGCTGGATATGTGAAATTGTAATAATCCAAATTTCTTGTCAATTCATATCTTTTCTGCTCTTTTTTGTGCTCCCTGAAACCATCATGGTAGATTTCTGGTGAATTTACTCATCATGTCACTTTTACTGGTGCCCTGCCAGCATAAACAGTAGCACAGTTCGGAGCACTATTGTATAATGATCCATTAAAAAAATTGCTCATGTTGACACTATTACCTGCCTCTGCAATTTCCAGATAATCAGCACCAACACAAAAGAGGTGCTTAAAGATAGCAGTTTCGAGGAGGTGGACCTGAGTACCGTTGTTACAGTGTTCTCTCTGGACCACCTCAATGTTGACAGTGAACTGGACTTGTTTGAAGCGGCGGTACGGTATTCAAAGGCACAGAAACGAAATATGGAAAGAAACACAGCCTCTCCTGCAGAATATGGCCCACCATCTGAGAAAAGGCCAAAGAGCCCTGTCCCATCAACTTCGACAGAGAAAGTGAGTAATACAGTGTAAGAGGCATGATATCTTAGTCCTATGGATGGAAAACATACTATAATAAGTAATTATCGTCATATGCCAGAAGCATTTTCACAAAAATGTATTGGCAGAAACACAATAGTAACTATTTCATATAAAATTTATTATACAGTATGTTTTTTTTTTATATGAATACACAAGATGTGTATTTTTAGGTAGTGAATGTTGAGAGTAGTGCTGAAAACAGTCCAGAGGCAGTCCCCGAGCCATGCAAGTCCAGTGATACACCTGTGCCCAGTGACTCATCTGAGACCCCTGAGGAAAGCAAGAAGAATAAAGAAGGTATGTATTTTAAGATAGATTTTTTTGTTATTATTATTGGGAAGTATCAGAAATGATATGTCGATGCAGTGGTACTTGATATTACTTTCGCTTTCAAATTACACTCCATATAAATTGCGTCCCTGCATTCCTGCATTCCACGTGTGGTCGTGTCGGTTGCCTCGAACAGAAAGAAGGACTCTGCTTTCCATTTTAATACCCTATATGTATTAGTGGCACCACGACAGTGGCGCCACCAATAATCCGTGACATTACAAATTAGTCAAATTATTACTCTAAATTTATGACGTCGCCCACCACCGTCCGTTTCCCCTTCTTCCTCTTTTTCCTATCAATTTTCTCTTCCTTTCAACTTCTCTTCCCTCTCGCCCCGCGTTAGCCATTTGCTATGCCCCCACTCTGGGGTCGAGCCCCCGTGAACACGCGGGGGCGCGGGGCGAGAGGGACACCAAGTAGCTTAGGAATGTTTGTAAGTGCTATATATGGAGGTACAAAATAAAAATATAAAAATAATAAAAAAAAAACAAAAACCTGTCCCCAAGTAGGTATGGCACAACGCGTAGTAAGCCTTAAGTAGTTTTTGTTATATCTAGCCACCAGGGGGTTGTTGCCCCCGGAGTAGATGCCGGGACAAAGGGGTTCGCTCCGAGGCCAACCTTCACCTCCCTCGGGGGGTGCAGAAGACCAGACATTCAGTCTAAATTTATATATTGAAGCTACAGTCCGGACGCTCAGAGTTTATGTTTCTGACAGGTCAGGATCGAATGGGCGATGTCATTTTGAACTGACGTACAATTTACGGCAAGATTTTAAATATCTTTTATTTCCTTATTAATGAGTGATAGTTTTTTTTTTATTAATAATGGGTTTGCGCTTGGTCTTACCTCATGTGATGGTAAATGATGGCAAGACATAGGATGTAGCGCGCTTACCCAGAAGATATCTATTCACCATAGACTTGAAGAATCCGGGGTTGTATTTTTATTCTTATTTATATTTATTTATTTTTACTGTGTTTATTTTTATTTTCCTGTACTTATCCACTTATTGAACATTTTCGGTTACATTAAAAAATATATCAAATCAAAATATCTTTACTTATACAGGTCTATTATAGACTCCTATGATATATGAAAAACTACCGTCACCGTACCGTGTTCTTCTGAACTCGAATGTGAGCTACAATGAACTGACAAGAAACTCAGCTCTTATTCACTTACTCACTCATTCACTCACTCACTCATTCACTCACTCAGCTCAGCTCTTATTCATTCATTCATCATTTCAAATGTGCTTTGTTTACAAAATAGTTTGTGTATTCTATAATTACAGACAATAAAGATAAACTGACGGTACGGAATGCTGTGGAAAAGATTCGTTTCTTGACGTTGACTCCACAACAGTTCGCGGAGGGACCGGCGCGGTCTTCTCTGCTAACAGACTCGGAGTCGTTCGCAGTACTAATGAACATCTTGTCGAGTAATTGCGATATATCAATGCCCCAGGGTTTCTCCACGTGCAGGGTACCAAGGAAACAGCTGATCGGCGGTGGTTCTGCTACTAGTGTGAGATACTTTTTTTTTATTTATATATTTACTAGCTGACCCGCGCAACTTCGTCTGCATTACACTTACTTGATATTATATTTCGTCCAATTTACATAATATCTTTTTAAATTAGCCGCGGTTTCACCCGCTCGAAATTTGTAGCCTGTGTGTTATTCTGATACATAAGCTATATTATTGGAAAGTTTCATCAAAATCCGTTCAGTAGTTTTTGCGTGAAAGAGTAACAAACATCCATACTTACAAACTTTCGCATTTATAATATTATTAAGATATTAATTTGTTGTAATGTGCAGCGCGAGGAATCTCTGGCGCCCGGCTGCCGCGTGCAGTCGTTCAGTGTGGATACGCCCAGCCCGGTGCCGCTGGACCTCGTGTTTGATGTGTCTCGACCCGCCAACCCCTTCAGTGTTGCCACCGCTGCTATGCACTACCCCAGACCTACGAGACACGAAGGCAAGTTATTTAGTTTTAAATATACACCCACACATTATTTCTAAATAACATAAAAATTCCCCATATAAAAATTTCTGTACCATATTCAGTCAAACCACCGTTTTAAGATATATACCATGAGATTATATGTATATTTATTATAGTTTAATATTAATATATCAGTACGTTTATATATTTGCATATACATGTATTATTTTTATGTATTAATCTATTTTATATAGCAATATTATCTACTTATTAAAATGCACCGCTATCTTTGATCAACGCGCCGGTTGAATGGTAGAGAATGCCATCTGGCATTAAGTACGCCATGTATATAATTAAATGTACAAAATAATAAATAAATTAATTAAAAATAGGTAAATAATATTAAATTCCGGTAATGCTACAACACTATTTAAAAATTTCAAAAATTGCAACATAATTAATTTTAAATTTGTTTGTCAATTAAAAAACAGACTATATATAGATGGCGCTGTGACTTGTCGTAGTTTTTTTTTACTATAATAATATTAATCTCAGGACAATTCACACAACACTATCTAGACCCAAGTTAAGCTAGGTAAAGCTAGTGTTATGGTACAACTGATACAAATACATAGATATTTTTTTCGTAAATACATACATATTATACATAGAGAACGCCCAGACCGATACAAACAATCATACTCATGAATACAAATTGTTTGTGCCGTGCGAGGAATCGAACCCGCGACCATCGGACGTAAAGCGGTGTGCTAGACCACCGAGGTCGTCGTTTTATTATATAACTTGTGCGTGTGTGTGTCCGAGATAAAAAAAAAACAGGGCATAGTACAAGCACTGTTTACTTTGTGTCTTCATGGCGCTGTGTTATTGGTCATAGCTTTTGTATGGTCTAGGGATCCGCATAGGTTCGTACGGGCAGGCTGCGCCGGTGGTTCTACCCGACCCGGCGCGGCTCGACCTCACCAAGCTGTACTGCACGCGCGCCATCATACAGCACACCGACTGCTACAACACCAGCGTGCTCGACTGCTGCGTCACCTTCATGGTGGACAGGAGCATCTGTTTGCTGGGAGTACAAGTGAGTGCATTCCTACCTCCATATAACAATTTGAAGGGACTATGCATTCGTCTTAGTACAGGTATGTAATATTATATTATCTGTGGTACAGGTATGTAATTAGTTATTTTTTACAAAATTTTTAATTTAATTATTTCGAATTTAGAACACATATATTCTTTTAAAAATTTCTTTAGATTTTGCGCCATTTCACATATTTTTTCGTGTTCATGGTCATTTCGACTTGAATATTTTTTTATTTTTTGCTGAGAATTTCATAAATATGTAGGTATAAATTTAATATTGTTGTTAATATTACATTACTTTATTTAAAAAAAGATCCATTTTCATTTGTAACAGAACTTATGGCTGGCTAGGTACAGTGCAACCTCCATATAACAATCGAATCGGAAAAATTTTGTAATGTAAAGGTATATTTAACATTGATTCTTATGAACAACGAAAGGCGAATACGAAAAACTCGTTAAAACGAAGAAATCGTAGCCATCTTTTCCTATAGCTTCTAACATAGTTTCTTTCCCTCTTAGGCTGGAAATAGAAATAAAAATAATCTTTATTCAAATAAACTCATTACAAGAACTTTTGAATTTTGAATAGTCATATTTTGATTCTACCACTCATTCGGAATGCAGATTCATCAGAAGAAGAATGAGCAAGAAACTTGTGTGTTGCTCTTTTGAATAGATGTTTTTTTTATATAAATAATTACAGTATAACAAGTAAGACGTAATCGCGATGCGATAATCTACGTAGAAATCGCTACACATTCATTATTAATGTAATCAGATAATATTGTCAGTGCTATGGATTTTAAGTTTTTCTATAAAAACATTATTATCGTTAACGAATTCATCAATTTTATAGTAATATTTTTTGCAAAGGAAGTGTTTTATATGACATTTAAATCTTTTTTCAGGCAGATTTATAACAAACTCTGGTATTTTGTTGTAAAAACTTACGCAAATTGCCATAAAACGAATTACTAACTTTAGTTAAACGACGTTTAGGTAAAATCAGTTTGTTATTGTTACGTAAGCTTTTATTAGTGTAGTGTAGAAGCGGGGCATGGGGTCGCAGGGTCGGAAGCGGGGACGGGGGGTCGGGCGCTAGTAGTATCTAAATTCTGAAACATTGCACAAATTGATTACCTGTTAATTTATTAGGTACCCACCCAAGCGCCAAGCGTGGAAAGCTCGCTGCCGCTGTCTGGTGGTGCGGGGGGCGCGGGCGCGGCGGGGGTGGCGGCGGGGATGGCGGGGGCGGGGGCGGGGGGCGGCGGGGGCGCGGGGGGCGCGGCGGGGGACGGCTACAGCGAGCTGCTGTACGCGCACCTGCTGGACGCGGACGGCGCGCGGCTCACGTACACGCACTACACCAGCCGCGTGCCCTACAGGCACCTCCTCGACATCATGTTCAACAGGCCCATCTATATACAGCGGAATAAGGTAGGTCATACATTTCTATGTAGCTAGAACGGATTTTATATATAGCAGATCCGCTCGACTTCGTCTGCATCACACTAACTTGACTTTTACCATTAAATTTCGCACGCAACATATACCTACACTAGGTGAGGTCGCTCCGTGAAGATATCAGGAGTCTTCTGCGCTTTTGGGAGGAGCTTGGCTGGCTACTTTAGTAGTCTGGCTCTGCACGCACAACGGCCCGAATGAGAGGCTAATAGCGGAGACTGGAGTCCAACATACAATACAATACAATACAATATACCTACACTAGCTGACCCGCACAACTTCGTCTGCATCACACTTGATATTATTATATTTCGACCAATTTACATAATATCTTTTTTAAATATACATTTCACGCGAATGAAACCGCGGGCGCTGTTAGTTTGTATATAATTATTTAATACTTTCGTAAAAACTTTGCGGGCTAAATTCTGGCGCATCACGATTATGTAATATACAATGTAATCATATAAATAATTAATATATTATATAAATTATATAATTTAATTACATAATTTTAATATCTATATAAATTAAAATACCTATATAATCAATATATATTTACTGTGCTTTCCTGCAAAAAAGACAAGTATGAGGTCGAGTCAGTAGACAAAATTGCCAATTCACCAGGAATTTGTCACGATGGTTTCTAGGGGAAACCGCGTGGATGTAAATCTATCATGGTATATTGCTAGCAATGGGGTGGGGGTAAGAGGATTGTTAATTACAATATGTGGACTAATAACCACATTGCTAGTATTGCACTATGTCAGGTTGACCAGAACGTAGTTCCCCTGGAAACCATCGTGATAAATTCATGGGGAATTTGCCGAAATGGGCTAGCTGACCTGACCTCATATTCATCTTAACCTCCACTGGTGCCCCGCCAGCGTAAACCGTTAGCGCAAACGGGTGCAGCATTCCATTATCATCAATAAGAAATAGGGTTGATATTATAAAAATGTTTGTTATGTTACAGGTGTACAAAGTGGGGATAGTGTTCAACAAGGTGGGCTGGTACCCCACGGGCACGTGTGCACAGCAAGTGGAGACCGATGGGGTGTTCTTCAACTTCGGCATCGGACAAAGCAGCGACTCCGTCCGGGACGCCCTCATACGCTCCATTATATTCACATACTAACACACGTTTGAACCCTGTTATGACGACCTCGGCATTATAGAGCTTTAGTATGCCTTAGGCTGGATTTCACCATACGCAGTATAAACTAAGTTCAAGGAAACTAATTTCAGCGTAAACTAGTTTAAAGATCGATGCTGATTTCGTTTTACTTTAAATGGAATTCACCAACATTATATACATCGCGTTTACCAAAACCAAGTTTAGATTTTCATTCGATCACAGTGTTAAACACTGATAAAATAATATTTGATGCAATGGATAATTTAATTAAATTAATTTTAAGAAATATTTAGAATAGAAAGAATAGAAAATCATTTATACAAATAAACTTACATTGAAGCACTTTTGAATAGTCATTACATTTTTTTTATCTACCGCTCATTCGGAAAGCTGTCTCATCACAAGAAGAACGAGCAAGAAACTTGCGTGTTGCTCTTTTAAATAATTTTATTATTACTTTACATTTTTAAGTTTAAGTGTGTAATAACACCAATTAGCACTAATTGAATTAAATACTCAAATAGAAAAAATATTGAATATATAACCAACTGGTTAAACAACTAATAAGAGGAAATCTGTCGTAGTGATTAGAGCAGACCAGTCCCTATAAGCAGCACCTGTTCACGGGTATGACGGATGGATTTGAAATTTAATCTTGTGATACATAGGATAAGGTTTTTAGTTTTTAATTTAATAAGTACTGTTGACTACAAATATATAGCAACCTTTGGTGTAAACAAGATAGTGAATAAGTAAACACTATTTTATTGAGGATTGTTTTTTACACTACTGCCAATTGTTTTTATTCCCGATCAAAATTTTTATTGATGAAAAATTTTATTGATGACTATTTGACAAGTGACATTTCATAATTTGTAAACGAGTTTATCGAAAACTAAGTTTAAATTGTAACAGTGAAATGCAAAATGAAGCTTTAAACTCGGTTAAACGTTTTAATTGAGTTTAGTTCGAACTAAATGCGATTAGTTTTCTTGGTGAAATTGGGCCTTGGGCGAGCTTAAAGGCGACGCATGAAAGACGACTGCATGCAACTGAAATGTGAATGTTGAAATGGATGTGTGGTGTAACAAGAATGGACAAGAAAAAGAATGAATACTTCTTTAACATATGACAATGGAATGGTGCACCTTTCTGCTCTAACGGTTTAGGCTGCCGAGGCACCAGTGGAGGCTGATAAGATGAAAACGAAGTCAGATCAGTTAGCCCACTGTGAATTCACAGAGTTTCCAGGGGGAACCTAGTGGAAGTCAATCTGACATGGTCATTGCTAGCGATGAAGTCAATAGTACCCATTACTAACAATCCCTTCCTCTAAGGAATGCATTAGAGGAAGATCGGAAGCGCCAGTGTTGGAGAAGTTGAAGAGTAATCGTCTGTCTTAGTATGGGCGTGTAATGCGTAGGAATGAAGAGCATATTTTGAAGAAAGTATTATATATCAATATGCAGGGGCGGATCTACCTAAGGGCCTTTTGGGCAGCAGCCCAGGGCCCCGAGGATACAAAGGGACCCCAGTCCCCACTGACACGATATTTAGAATACCAAAAAATATCTAGAATATTAAAAACTTATTATTAGGTTGGCAACCCTGAGATCAATCAATACATGCAAGTGCGCGTCTATCGAAAGGAACGGGTAATTTTAGGTCGCTTGTTTTTGGTCAGTGTTTTTTTTTAGTTGAGTAATGTAATTAGTTAGGTCCCTAATAGATTTAGTCCAGGGCCACACAAATTCACGATCCGTCCCTGTGAATATGTATGGTTATAAGACAGAAGGCCGAGATGACTGCGAACGCGGACGAATGGAATACAAACATATTACTCCTAAAGGAATGGTATGAGGAAGAAGCAGATGACGAGTGCGCCGCTTTACTTGCCGATAGTCGCGGGTTCAATTCTCGCATAATATAAGCATTTGTATTTATAAGTATGATTGTTTATATTCGTGTTTGTTACGTATTTATTGACAAATGTAACTTAAGGTTTCATTTCTAGTACTCATAGTACGAGTTTTGCTTATTTTGAGACTAGATGGCGTTGGCTGGATTGTTCTGGGTGATTCTTATTATTTATTGTTTATATATCTACTTTTACGAATTTCGAAGAGAAGTTTATTTTCTATTGGATTATTTCCGCCGGTCTATTCATGAAACTTAAAATCTACACTATTTATTTATAGAGCAAGAGCCCACGACGGCCAGACATACGTCATTTTAGTAAACGTGAAAGTTCTTGTATGTGTGTCCCCAACACAGGTAAGAACGATCCCCAAACATAAAACCTGGATCGTGGTTCCTTTGGCAGGTACCAGGTAACAAAGGTGTAAAAAAATCATATCAAATTCGTTATTTTAAGAAACTCCATATTTTCATATAAAGTTCAGCGTTATTAAAATGACGTAAGTTTATTTATAAAAATCGTATAGCTGTCGGGGGGTCCGGCGGGGGGCTGGAACCACACTAAGTGTCTGGCAATGAGCAGCGCAAGTTATAATAATGCTACGAACAATATATGAACCAAGAAAACTGTCTGGCAATGGAACCAAGAAAACTTTACTCAGTTTCTTAAAATATATAAAAATTTGATATGATTTTTTTTATACACCTTTGTTACCTGGTACCTGCCAAAGGAACCACGATCCAGGTTTCATGTTTGGGGATCGTTCTTACCTGTGTTGGGGACACACATACAAGAACTTTCACGTTTACTAAAATGACGTATGTCTGGCAGTCGTGGGCTCTTGGGCTATTAGTAATTTCTTGCAAACGAAGAAAGGCGTGTAAAATAGAGACAAAACTTTCTTACCTATAACTATATAATATAATTAGTTCTACCGTAATAAAACGACCAAAGCCTTGTAAATACCAATAAAAATTTGTTCACAAAATTTGTTGTATATGAATGATATTAAAGTAAACGAACAATAATATTGTACCGTTTTTGGCAATCTCTCTTACTAACAATTAGTAACAATATATGATAGATCTAAAGGAAAACAATATAGAAAACATAGACAAAAAGTAAATATGTATAGAGTAGTTTGCAATAGACATACAAAAATTTTTTTATTACACTTATATTGTTGACAATGGTGAAATAGAAATAATGTTTATTCAAATACAATAGGTACTTTTGGATCGCAATTTTTTTGTATCACCATTAAACCAGACTTAGCACAATAAGTCCTGTATATATTTACACACTATTACTAAGTAGTTGTAGTAAGAAAATGTAGATAGTTGATATACGCGTAATAATAAATTCCATGAGAACATAAAATAAAACATTTAAAGGAATAAATTTTATGTTTGCTTTAAAGAATCATTACATAGTATAAAACAAAGTCACGGTCGCTGTCTGTTCGTGCTTGTGTATGCTTAAATATTTAAAACTACGTAACGGATTTTGAAGCGGTTTTTTTTAATAGATACAGTGATTCAAGAGGTAGGTTTATATATATAATACATGTACACCCGTGCGAAGCCGTGGCGAGTAGCTAGTATGTTATATTTAGCAATTTAGGTCCCAATTGTTGTTTCCTATTTTATAAAGAAGAACAATTATATGTACAATATTGTCTTTTTTTTCACTGAATTTAAAGGCACAGATAAAAAACTAAATTGCCATGTTTCTATTTTTTTTAATAAGTTATTATTTATATTATACTAAGCTATTATAATAGTTGTGATTTGTATTCTTGAAGTTTATAATAATGTAAAAAATGCTTGTATACTGTACTTGCTTATATGTGCTTCGTTTGTATTTCGACTCGTTTCAGTACCTTTTATTTTAAATATCACCTTAGGAGTACTAATTAAACGCATACAAACTTACTTCCAATTAAAATAATTTTTAATAAAAATTATCCAACCTTTTTTCTTATGTTTTTGTTCGATATACTAAAAGAAGTTTTTGTTAATTTTGATTGCCGCAATGTGTGTATTGTGAGATTCACTTAACGTGAACAATTTTGTTTTAATTTGTCATTGTTCTAAATAGAAGATAATTTGAGTGTAATGACGTTGATAATAAAATATATTTATTTAAATAAAAACAACTACTGGTTTACGTTTTATTCTCCTTGCCTCCTGAATGCTGCAGTTTCTATCTATATAGGCGATACGGCGCGGCGATACTGCAGTACATTATGCTTACACATTTTCCTTGTACCAACTCGAAATCCCTAAGTTACTTGGTGTCTATTCAGTCCAGATAGTGTTAAGTAGCCTTTCTCTTCACTACCTTCTGTGCCCCCTAAAAAGAATTGAATTAGTTACAGTTTGAACAAATCTATACATATAAATAAATAAAACAATTTTTGTCTGTCTGTCTGTTTGTTCCGGCTAATCTCTGAAATTGCTGAACCGATTTTGACAGGACTTTTTTGCCTGGTAGTTGATGTAATAAAGAGTAACTTAGGCTACTTTTATCTTAGAAAATATCTATTTTAGAAAAATAAAGTTAAATTCCACGCGGACGAAGTCGCGGGTACAGCTAGTAATAAATATATGTACAAATAAACAGAGCTTGAGTATGTCGTCGAGAGTGAAGATAAAGTTTGATCCTAACACTAGTCCCCAATACCACCAATACTAACAATCCCCTAACCTTCCCCAAATGAGAATGGGGGTACTGTGAAAATAAAATGCTTACCGTGTTGCCTATTGTTGAGTAGTTCTGTGGCTTTAACTACTAACAAAATAATTTATTTAACTTAATAATTGCTGTACAATTTAGAGTAAAAATAGTATTCCACATATCATGTCAATATGGATATTCCATTCATAATATCGATAAATTTATTGTTTTTGGTGCTTCATTATGTACCCAACAAACAGCTGTCAAGTGGTGTCAAATGTCAAATTGACTTTTGTCATGTTGGAACTATGAGAAATCCTTCAAACTTTAATATATGAAATTGTGTTATTTATTAAATATTAAAACACATTGTCGTTAATTTGTTCGCTAAGACGAACTCATGTGGCCGACTAAGAGAGCAAGATAGTGTTTCAAGTGTGTTGGCTAGGTTAATTAAATGTTATAAGCCAAAATGTCCCGTAACAGATGCGACGGGCTCCTAGCTCGAGTGGATTTTCCTTTGTACACACTGCAAACACTTACCAATCGTCATGTGCTCGTGGCTGGAGGCGGTGGAGCCTCCAACACAGGAGTCGCTAATGGTTTTGTGAGTGTTCAATGAAATAATTAATAGTTTACATTCTTTTAAACACAGCTATGTCGTGTACGTGTCATTCACTTTACGCTGTAATTATGGTTCATGTAAATGAGCTTATACGGTCAATATGTTGCTAAAATATTACTTGTTAACTTGGCTGTATATTTTTTAGGAGATATTTGAGATTTCGCACAATGGTACCAGATTTGTGGCAGAAGAGGTGATGAGGCATGAAACTGGGCCGAATGTAGTTATGACATGCTCCGTGAATAGTACCCAGAACAGAACCTACCTGGCAGCGGGGCAGGAAAGCCATTGCCAGCTATATAAAGTGAACATTCGCATGGTGGACGCGGCCGAGATGCGGCGGGGCAGTTTTCGTGCTGAAAACGGTCTCGTCCGCCGCCGGCGGCGCACGGTTTCCGAAAACGACAACATATCGAAGAAGGACACTAATAGTAATACCACAGAGAAACGGATATCCTTTGAAATTCGGCCGATTGATAGTGTGCAAACAGACTTTGGGTAAGTGTAAATAATTACGAATACATTACTGTGAATTAGCATGTATGTATTCAAACTTCTTTTATAAAATATATTTATTATATAAATGTTACTTACGATAACGCAATATATTGTATCCAAAAAATAAATGAACAAAGGTATCATTCTCATTTTGATAGTATTAAATGGATTCTAATAAAGCTATTACAGCTAGTACAATATACTCATAAGTATGTCATATATGTAAAATATACTTATGTGTGTTGTTGTAACTAACAAATCTTGCTTCCTTCATATTCATAAATCCTCTCATGCATAGGGTAATTATAATCCTAACCAGTAACCTTTTATTTGAGTTATTTTGTGTGTATAAAAAAGTTGTTTTTATTCAGAACACTGTTTAACCTTTTCTTCCACTATATCAGACCATATAAAACTTTATTTTAAGTCTACATACTGAACTGAATGCTGTATGTAATATATAACTGGATGTTAGGGAAAAATATGAATACAAAAAACTTGATGTTCATAAGGGCTATGATGTTCTGTATTAATAAACTATATTTTATTTATTTTTGATTTTATTTACAAACCATGTTACTTTGTTCAATTCCTGCAGGATATTCCTACATACACAAGAAGTATATATAAATAATCCTCCATTATTTTTATTATAGCACAAAAGATATAGGCATATATATTTCCACATAACACATATTTAATTAATATGCATTTTTTATATTTATGGTTCATTTTTCTTCATTGTGTGGCCCCTTCAGGTAAAATCCTCTTCCATCCTCTACTAAATCTCTCTATCCATAGCCATTTGCATCCAATCTTTTCCTGCATTATTCATTATATCAATCAGCCCACCTTTTTCTGTCTTTTTACTCTAAAATCTCCATACAAGAATAAAATAATTAGAAGATAATATATTTTTAATCTGTAAATAATTGTTGACAGAGATGACCCCCTCCAGCGAGTAGTAAGAGTGAGTCACAGCGGCAAACAGATGGCTACTGGTGGTATGGATGGGAAAGTGAGGGTATGGAGCTTTCCTCAGATGCAACTGCTGTATATATTAGATGGACACACTAAAGAGGTATTAACTGTCTATAAAATTAATAATATATATTGCCCACAGAAAAATAAAACAATAACAACAATTAATTTTTTAACATAAATGTGCTAAACAAAAACCAGTAATAATTAACAATCTCTCACAGACAATATATAAATTTTAAACTCTTTTTAATATTTAGACGATAACTGTAACTGAGTGGATTCCCTGCCATAAAACAAAATGAAAAAAAGAAAGACATTACAAAAGTTGGTCTGATGATCTTAGAACGATTGCCGTCCCACTGTGACTCCGATTGGCAAACGATAGGAACACATGGAAAACGCTGCATATCACTTATGAACTTCTCATTTTGTTCAAGACCTCTTTAAATAGCACAAAAACAAAAAAAAAACTTAAAATAAAAGTATGCTAAATATCCCATTTATACAATTATTAAATAATGTCTAAATGAACTTTACTGTAATATTATTTTTTACGTAATTTTCGATTACAACCTTTCATAATTATTAGTTTCTATTTGGCCAGTGTATTGACAGAAACTATCATCGACAAGAAAACTATCATTAGCAGGAATTCATTAACTTTGATAATTTTAAATTCATTGATTATCAAAACTAATTAGCAGATTAATTTATATTATTAGAACTGACCGATTTCTTATATGACAAGTATACACCGTTTTATGTACATATGTGATGTACCGTTTAACTAAGTACATAACCTAAGATTGCATAAAAAATATATATTATTAGTTATTATATATATTTGCAGCTTTAAATTTGTATATACTAGAAATTTAGTATCCAAATCAAATATTATATTTGATTTTTTTTACTTTATTTTTTATGGAATTGTTACAGCTGTAATAATTTTGTACAATACGAAGTTTTTATATAGTAATTTTATAAGCCACTTACAGCTATTCACAATTTTGTATCGCATATTACTTTTTATGTATGTGGTGCAAGTGGGAATGAAAGGCATACCTGCGAAATATCTCTACAATCTTTTAAAAGATCTTGGTCAATCTAGAACAGTAGTGGTTTCTATACTATAATGTGTATCTAAAGCTGCACTAACAGGCTTCTACCAGATTTATCTGGATAGGGATAGAAACACGAGCGGTGAATTTATATATTTATTTTTATTTATTTATTTATTTAATTAACACAATATAAAGTTGGAGCTAATTGCCAACACGTTTATATTTTAAAACTATTATGACTGTCGACCCTACGTACGCAAAGGGGCCCCTAAAACCTAAACTCGGGATACAAGTCCCGGGAACTGCTCGGAGTTTCCCTCTCTGCCACACGATGGAGCCGGCACCCGCACGGTGAATGTATGGAATGCTAAATTCGTCTCATGTACAGTAATATTAATTAATATTAAAATACATATAAATTGAACCCTAGAAAGAGACATCAACTAAAATGAAAATAATAAATACCAATAATACCAGCTTCATGAACGAAGACTACTGGCCGAAGGGTGTGGGGTATCGACGCTATCATAGCAGTGGCAGTGCCGTGACCACACAGAAGTTCAATATCTTAATTTTATAATATTACTAGCTGTCCCGGCAAACGTTGTTTTGCCATATAAATTAATAACGCTATAAAAAAATAGGGGTTGACGATAGAAGGGTGAAAATTTAGGATTGTATGTATTTTTGTATGTTGTATCTTAAAAAAATAGCAACTAAAAATTTTGTCTAAAAAATAAAAAAAAAAATTTGGGCTGGACTACCCCTAACATTTAGGGGGATGAAAAATAGATATTGGCCGATTCTCAGACCTCAATACGCTTACAAAATTTCATGAGAATCGGTCAAGCCGTTTCGGAGGAGTATGGGAACGAAAACTGTGACACGAGAATTTTATATATAAGATTTCATATGTATGTCAGTCTATAAGGTATCTATAATATGGGCCTAGTAGCCTAAAATAAAGAAATACCTATATTCGATATATATTTTTTAATTCCAGTTAGACGACTTGGATTTCAGTCCGTGTGACACACAGCTAGTTAGTATAGCTAAGGATGGATTTGCCTGCGTGTGGTCCACAGCCAGTAAAAAGCCGCCGCTACTCAAACTCACGTGTCAACCTCCGAACGGGAACAAATATTTGTTTAGGAGGTGTAGGTTCGTATCTTTTATATTATAAACTAGCTATTCGCCCGGGTTAGAGTACGGTTTATATATACTTATTATATATATAAACCGTCCTCTAGAATAACTCTATCTATTTAAAAAAATCGTTTCAAAATCCGTTGCGTAGTTTTAAAGTTTTAAACATATAGGGACAGTCAGCGACAGCGACTTTATTTTATACTATGTAATAATTTTACTAGCAGATTCTTCGTCTGCATAACACTTACTTGACATTTATCATTTAATTTCGTCCATAATACCTTTTTAAATAATAGCCTATGAGCCTCTGATGTGTAAGCTATATTATTGTAAAGTTTCATTAAAATCTATCGAGTAGTTTCTACTTGAAAGAGTAACAAACATCCATCCTTACAAATTTTCGCATTTGTAATTCATTAAGCTTATTTGAAAAGAATAAAAGCTGAGTTTTTTCTTCTTAGCTCAAAAATAACCCATAGTGTTGCCAGATTTGATATATCATAAGAGTGTATATGTATGTATATGTTACAGATCTACATAAATAATGATATTCTAATTTGATTGATTGAGACGGTGGGACGTTCTCCTGTGTATATTTATTAATATCATAGGTGTTGTAGTTTTATTTTATACTAGCTGTTCCCGCGACTTCGTCCGCGTGGAATTTAACTTTATTTTTCTGAAATAAAGGTAGTCTAAGTTACTCCTTATTAAATCAGCTACCTGCCAATAAAAGTCCCGTCAAAATCGGTCCAGCCATTTCAAAGATTAGCCGAGACAAACAAGCAGACAAAAAAATATTTTTTTGAAACATCGACTCGGGCTGAAATTCCGCTTCATGTGTCATAATAACGCACGTAACATGTATAATAATGCACGTATATACGATTGTTTGTTCAGGTTCGGCTTAATAGAGGACAAGAAGGACGCATACAGGATGTTCACGATCGCGAACCCACTGGCGCGGTCGGGCGCGCAGCGCGGCCTGCTGCAGTCGTGGGAGGCTGGCGCGCTGGTGCGAGGCGTGCTGCTGCCCGAGTCGCTGGCCGCGCTCGCCGTGCGCGACGACGGGCGCTACGTCGCCGTCGGGACCATGTTCAGCGGCTCCGTGCACATATACATAGCCTTCAGTCTACAGGTCAGTCCGACACATTTCAGACCACCTGCGATCGATCCCCCGTCAAAT
The DNA here is from genome assembly GCF_030625045.1 of Achroia grisella. Classification (NCBI taxonomy): domain Eukaryota; kingdom Metazoa; phylum Arthropoda; class Insecta; order Lepidoptera; family Pyralidae; genus Achroia; species Achroia grisella. Next base: position 992,187 of record NW_026712605.1, on the reverse strand, counting down.
TCAAACAGGGATCGAAATTACAACGGTTTAAGCTAGAGGTTCCCAAACTTTTTTGTGTCGTAGACCCCTTGCCATTTTTCGGTTTTGGGTAGACCCCCCATTTCTTACCTGGTATTGATTTTTTGGAAATTTCTAACTGTAGTAAAGTTTAGTTTTAAAAACATAAAGTAAAAACTACAAGATGACCGCTGTCGTAGGCACCTTGCAGTTTGTCATAGACACTTGGGGGTCGATAGACCACTTTGGGAATCACTGGTTTAAGCCAACATCCCCCGTCAAATTTAAATAGAGATCCACATTAGGGGTTACTACGGCTTGAGCCAAGGTTCGAAGCCCTAGCGGTGCCCTTAAGGTAAAGGTGTAAAGTACGTAAGCAGTACGTCAATTAATAACATCAAAATTTAAAAAAAATTACGTACCAATGAAACTACATAATACAATATAGCCCATACTCAGCATATGCTGCATATGACATGCTTTATGTCCGATGGTCGCGTTGATTCTTCGCACGGCACAAACATTTATATTCATGGGTATGATTGTTTGTATCGGGGTTTAATATCACTTGTCTAGTACCCATAACACAAGCTCTGCTTGGGACTAGATGGCGCTGTGTGAATTGTCCTGAAATGTTATATTATTATTATATCAGGAGTAATTATTGTTATTTATTGTTTATTGTGATCTTTATGGTAAAATATTGTGTATGTATATACAGCGGGTGCTACACGTGAAGAACGCGCACATGATGTTCGTGACGGGGCTGGAGTTCCTGCCGGTGCGGGGCTACGGGCCACCCATCACGAGCCGCAGCGAGGCCGCTCTACTATCCATCTCGGTGGACAACTGCGTCTGTGTGCACAGCCTGCCTTGCAGAAGTGAGTACCACTATACATAATGTTCGTGACGGTGCTGGAGTAAGAAAAGGTGAAAATTTGGTTCGTATGTATTATAATAATATATGAAAAAAGGGTTGTGTATATTTTTTAATGCCCCGTTATAAAATATTAATAAAAATTATTGATCTAAAAATATGTTAGGGGGGACAACCCTTATCCCTTTGGGCTATGAAAAATAGATAGTAGCCGATCCTCAGATCTACTGAATATGCATATAAAATCTCATAAAAGTCGGTCAAGCCGTTTCGGAGAAGTATGGTAACTAACATTGCGAAGCGAGAATTTTATATATAAGATATACATTTTCTTCGAACGACAAAAAATAATCCTATATAATATCATAATTTTAGTAATATATGTATAATGATTTTATATTATTATAGTGTAATAGCTCCTTAACAGTGGCGTGTTTTGTCCACAGGTACTGTACCTGCCTGGGTTGCCATTCTACTTATCGTATTCGTGCTATTCTGTACCTTCACTTTATGTTCGTATCTAGGAATTTAACAGCTTCTTTCAATATGAAATCAAATTGCACGTGATAGATACAGTATATATTGCTACAGGTAAAACGACTTGGAGACGTTTTTGCGTTTGTAGTAGTTTACGGTCAGTGATAAATTTTTCAACTACTAGAATAAAAACAAACTACCAATTAATGATAAATCAGAAAAAAAAACAAAATGGCGTCAAACTTCTATCGCTACTTACAAGTGCCTGACACGTGCGATGCACGTGTTACCCAACGTAAACTTGTTTATTATCTGCCTTTACACGACACGTTCTTTGACGCGCGAATAGGAGCGCGCGCGATTTCTCGCGGGAAAACCAACGTGCGTGGACCTGAGAGATTTCATTTAATTTTATTTTGTTCACTCTATCAAGCGTGTTTGCGTGTATGATTAATGTAATTTAACTTGTAATAATATCAGAAAAAAAAACAAAATGGCGTCAAACCTCTAACGCTACTACAAGTGCCTGACACGTGCGATGCACGTGTTAGCCAACGTAAACTTGTTTATTATCTGATTTACACGACACGTTCTTTGACGCGCGAATAGGAGTGCGCGCGATTTCTCGCGGGAAAACCAACGTGCGTGGACCTGAGAGATTTCATTTAATTTTATTTTGTTCCCTCTATCGACCGTGTTTGCGTGTATGATTAATGTAATTTAACTTGTAATAATATCAGAAAAAAAAACAAAATGGCGTCAAACTTCTAAAGCTACTTATAAGTGCCTGACACGTGCGATGCACGTGTTACCCAACGTAAACTTGTTTATTATCTGCCTTTACACGACACGTTCTTTGACGCGCGAACAAGCGCGCGCGGACCTGAGAGATTTCATTTAATTTTATTTTGTTCACTCTATCGCGCGTTTTTGCGTGTATGATTAATGTAATTTAACTTGTAATAATAATAATCTCAGGACAATTCACAGCGCCATCTGGACCCAAGTTAAGCTAGCTAAAGCTTGTGTTATGGGCACTGGATTACTGATACAAATACATATATATTTTTTCGTAAATACATACATATTATACATAGAAAACATCCAGACTGATACAGACAATCATATACAAATCTTTGTGCCGTGGGAGGAATTGAACCTGCACGACCGGGAAGTAAGGCGGTGTGCTACAGCACTAGACCACCGAGGACGTCATCGGTTTATAATTGAGCAAGAACTGTGTAATTATGTTTTGCTCCATAGTTATATGACGGCCATGTTGAAATGGTAATTAATTATTAATAAAAGACGCTAAAGCACACACTATTGTAAAACGAGTGTGCGCTCACTGGCCGCGCGTGGTCTACCTTCTCTTTGTCTACATTTACATACACATTATTTCCTGCGGGTAACGTACCACATGTAAAGGCAGCTATTCCAGTAGTATTGACTGTATTCCACTACTACAAATGCAAAAACGTCATCAAGCTGATTCACCTGTGTATGTGATGTCAAGGAATCTCTAGCAATCAAATGACACAATCATTTAGAATAAAATATTATTTGAAAGTATGCATCCACTTGTTTTAGCACTGTATAATCGGTTGTATAGATTAACTAGCTGTCCCGGAAAACGTTGTTTTGCCATATAAATTAAAATCGCTATTAAAAATAGGGGTTGATGCCAGAAGGATAAAAATTTAAGGTTGTATGTATTTTTAAATCCTAATAATAATATTAAAAAAATATATATTTAGGGGTGGATATCCCTTACCACTTAGGGGTATGAAAAATAGATAGTCGATTATCAGATCTACTGAATATGCATATAAAATTTCATAAAAATCGATCAAGCCGTTTGGGAGGAGTATTGTAACTAACATTGTGACACGAGAATTTTATATATAAGATTTTGATGGTGTCGTCCTTATAAGTAAGATCACGTCACTCAGAACAAAACAATTCTTATGTTAAACGGTGGAAGCACTATTTTAGAATAACATTTCAACAATACAGGTAGTTGCATATTTTCAATTTATATTTTATTCTTATAAGGGCAGTGCGAACTCTTAAAACGTAGCGTTTAGTTATCTATTGTCAATGAATGAATGAAACAAATATATGATATTTGTGACAATCATTATTTTCACAATATTTTGGATATAACTTCACCTTTATTGAATCTCTTCTCTCTCTCTCTCTCGTCTGTCTTATCTATGTCTTGCCGCTACTTTAACAGTTTGCAAAGCAACTGCCGTAATCTCATCCATTAAACTCAGGGTTTCAATAGCAATTAGCATTAAAATTATAGCGGTTATTAATGAAGTTAAACGTGGTTACGAGCTAGTGCAACCTAGTGGAAATGTGGAGAAAGGTAAATACCTTTATTTACCATAAATTTATTCGTGTTAAAACCCGTTTAACTTTATTAATAAAGTTTACTAAACGCGAAAGCGTAAAAATAAATTAAAGAGGCACCCATCATTTATCTGTCAAACACAGGGTTTCAAGGGTTAGAATGCCAGTGAAATTCAAGGGTCCCAAGATAAATTTTAGGCCTCAAGAATGGCAACGCAACAATATTATAGACATCACAAATTCATTTTGTTGAAGTTTATTTAGATGCTGTTTACGTATAATAGCCGACGCTTCCCACATTCCGCCAAGTGGAGCGTCGGCTTTTTCATTTCAGTCATATAAAATCGATTTTTTCTATAAGCAGATTCGTTGACTTTACATAGTATATTTATCAATATATACTGTATCTATCACGTGCTGGATACCTATCGAAATGGACTCTACTGACGCCATTTTATATGAACGGCGTGATATGTATAAATTAATATAATTGTCAATAAGGGTGTTTAATAGTACCTTGGGTTTATGTTAGATTAAATTATGTTAATAGTTAAATATGCTCACACTCTATGTATAAATAGGATCAATTGAATAAAATTATGTGCAATGTTGCAGTCTTGTGTTTTATATGGCCCTCTTGTTTTGGGTACTAACCTTGTTTCATTGATATTTTTATGTACTAGATATGCTGTAGTATACGATTGTTTGCGGTAGACGATTTGAATAAAAAAGTAGATAAGATTTTGACTAGATCTCCAGCTGTAAACACCTTTAACCAGCTTTAACGTACATCGTTAATATAAAAAGATTGAAGTTGATATTTGTACTGAGGCAATAGATATATTGTAATAAGAAGTCTAGTAGGAGCAAGTCCAGTTTTCAATTTCTCTGAGAGACCATATGGTTAAACCAGATAGAAACATATGTTTCTGTTATTTATGTTATAAGAATACGTAACTACATAAATTAGTGTTTAGCCACAGTAACTACAGACTGCTTTTGTATCAGTGACTGATTTGAGGCCTTAACGCCGCAATTGGATAGAAAAATGACGGCGTCTTCTCTATACATGTTTTGTCATAATACTTCAATGCCTAGTTGTTGTCTGTCCATGTTCTTTATTAGACTTAATGTTCTGTTTACAAAAAAATATAATAATATTCTTAATTTAAAATACAATGTAAATATGAAGTATAAAAGTATGTGGACAGTACGTCAGCAACAGCTCAAATGAATAGAGTATAAAATTAAAGAGATGCATTTTTTTTCATAACATTTAATCAATTACATCAAAACAAATAACATACACATACTCGTCGTAACCTCGGCAAGTTGCATTGAATGTAGACCGACTAGAGATCTATACTATAATAATAGTACGTGTTATATAAAATATTACAATTTAAGGCCTGTGTACACTGACATTGTAGCAATATTCACACTAATAAAACAAAGTCCCCAGATAACATTGCCCTGTACACAGACACGCAAACAAACATATAACAATAACTGTATTAATATGTATATATATACAATTTAGATTTAAATTTCAAATATAATATACTTAAAATTCTTTAAATATGTCATTAAAAAATACTTATAAGATATTTTCATTCGCTTCAAAGGATGTTTTATGGAAAACAAAAACATAGAGGTTTTATATAACACAGTTCACAATGTTTTAGGCAGATCAAAATGTATCGAATATGAGACGAGAAATATTTGTTATATTAAACATATATATATATAAAATAGCTGTATATGTGTATAATATGGCCCCAATTATTGGATATATAATAAATATTCATAAAAACAAACAATTACAAATCTATTTTGCTATGTTAGTGTTTTGCCACTTTTTCAAATAAAAAAAACAGTTTAAAAAAAAAGGACTCAACAGTTCAATAGCTAAAATAGATTCACAGATTTTATAAATAAGATATAAATACCATTTTATATTGGAAGCGTTGACCATAGTCAAAATATGTGAAAAAATCAAATAAAGTCATAGACAAAATAGATTTTCTTTAGTGATACAGAATAATGTAACATAGAATAAAACAAACGTAAATGATTGTAATCAGCTTCGATAGTTCAGTCTATTCATTAATCTGCGTATTTGGTCGCGCGAATTTTTGGACAGTTCTGAATAATTTGAAACAAAGTGACAAAATACTAATACCCAGTAGGTCGGGCTTTTAAAGAGTTATTTTTTTTCTAGTCTATATACGATGGTAATGTCACCCAATAATTTTGTGCGATTGTTTTAGTAGTTTTTGGGTTTATACAACTTTAATGTTATATTTTGTCAATTTAATTGTTACATTTACATCTATTATGGGGATTTGTGTAGAAATACTTTTGGCTCGTTTATCTATACAAGGGATACTTGTTATTCTTACCGTATATACTTATTATACTCTGTTAATTCTATGAAATGCCTGTACATTACATAACTAACATCATCTAGGAAGCTTTCAAAAAGCATAGAAAATAAATTATTTCTATTCGTAAAATTCTAATAAAAATTCCAATTATGTTTTTACATTGTATTCTCCCCTTTTGTATAAGTTAATATTGGCGGTGTACTATTTAATAAATTTACTATCTATATTTTAACGTGTATTTTGGTATTTTCAGATTTACCTATATTGTTCTGTTAATATGGTCCCCAAATTTAATACTTATATCAATAATGTAGATTCGATGCACTACAGAGGGTATATTCAACAGCTAAAAAAATTATTGTCGATTTCCTTATTTTGGAGGTAAAATAAAAATGGATGGTAATTGTCAAGAAAATGTAAAAGACTGTGTATATATCACTTCGTTTTGGCGTTTTGAAATGTCATTTTACAATACATTGTATGAGTATTCTAGAATCACTATTATAAATTTGGTTGGAAAAAATTAAACGGCACGAGACGGCACTATACTTCCATCCTTGTCTAATTTCTGCATAATACTGCGTCGTAGGTCGTAAGATTGTTGGAAGGCCACTCTCAACAGCGTCGTAAAGCAAATCCTATGTGCACCAAAGTCTACAACACTACACTCATAGAGATACACGTAAATATATACATATGTATATATATCTACCTAATATGATCTCGGCTTGTGTTACACGCCACAAGGCACGACTTGTGTATTCGTTCCTCAAACAAGTTCATTTCCATACGATATGATTTACATTAAATTCTAATCTAAGATAACATATAAATGGCACATATAAATATGTAGTCTTCCACTGCATTATGCAACTATAAAAATGAACTCTTCATTATAATGTTTAACATAGTTTTTTATATAAATCTTTGCTCTAACATCACATCAGTACAGTTTTCCTTACACATGTAAAAATTAGCTACTAATTTGGCGTAACATATATGGGTGTTGGGCGGGACTGGGCTCTACAAGACTTACGCATATTAACAGTGTTATACACGTATTTTTTCCCATCAAACTAACGAACATGTAAGTAAGTCTTAATGAGTCATACACGTATTTTTTTCTCGTCAAACTATATACAAATATGCAAGTCGTAATGAAATTTATTACGTAACTTTATACCAAGACACATTTAGAGGTATGCAAATTGTAAAATAGAATTTCCCGCCAAATATTGAGGATGGAATCAGCCCAATTGTCTTAACTGCTATTTTAAAGTTACGCCAATTGAATTAACAGTTACTTATATCACAATTACATTAATAGATATAAACACTAGCCAAATACTTTTACTACTCAACTAGTGTAATCCCACTCTAGTGTATTGATTCAGTTGACATGAATTTGGATTTTATATAACTTTTTGTCATGTTATTTTCATATACATACATTATAAACCGAATTTCGAGAACAATAATATATTTGACAATTATATTTATATATATGTATTTACATTAAATCGAACAGATCTATCATTTTTATATATGTTAAATATATATATATATATATATATTATATTAGTAACGTTCTTGAGTAGTAAAGGTATTTAGCATATAGTAGGCGCGGCGATCGTTGCAACGTTTTTTTCTATATATAACATTGATATAAAAATATAAAAGGTAGGTATACCTTATATATATATATAGATGTGCATAATGACGTCAGGTTTCATTTTTTTTATGGACCGACTTCATAAATATATTTGTTTCTTAATTAGACTGTTTGTTCTTATCTTTGTTTTATGTCGCGTGACATATCCGCTTATTTTATGAATAAATTTTATGTTCAATAATTTCCTAACTTGGTTTGCTTTGAAGATGGTCCCACACAATTACATGAAAAGTCGGTTTTTATTATAAAAGTTATTAAATTATATAGGTATATGTATTAAATGATTAGAGTAGAGTAGAGTTGTTAGAAAGTTTCTTATATATTTATAATCTGTTTCTGCGTTTAGAAACTTTGTTCAGTTCACAAAATCAACTAACTATAATTGTTCATAATTTATTTACATATTTTCCCGCTAGGTGGCGCAGTAGACAAGTTCTTATTAATATTAAAGAATTGAAACCATTGCAAATGATAAAATTTTATATATAATGATTTAAGACACGTTTCTTTTTCAATAAAGTTAAAAAATTGCACGATTGTATTAAAAAGTTAACAAGTGACAGTTTTTTTAATTCCAAACGTTTATTTAAAGGATATACCTATATTAATTTGTAGATTGAAATAGTTTTATTAAAATATTTTGATATGCAAATAAGCTTTGTAATTACAGATGCATTCCATTTCCCGCCAAAACAACACTCAATAAATTGATTTATTACGTTTTTTTTTATTTTTCCAATAGGAAAGGCAAAGGGCGAATATATGCGGCTATAGACAATTGACATTTCCAACATACGATTGGCGCCATCTCATAGTGACTACAATATGTAGCAACATTGATTCTATTGAAACATACTTTATTATTACATTTTAAACATGTAATGTATGTAATTTTAACTGTATCAAGTTGCACATTTAGAAGTAGATTTTATTAGAATATTTTGGCGGGAATTTTGAATATTTTCTTATATCAATTATCGGTTGATTATGTAAATCTGTTACTAATAACTCTTATTTATTACATTAAAATCCATCGCTTTGCGGTTTTTTTAACCATTTGTGAGTTTCATACATTATTGGAAAAATTTTAATGTGTTCAATGTGAAATTTAAGTAACAGCATTACATAATTAAGCCACAGATAATATTATCAGTGCATATTACTTGTATAGGCTGATAACTTAATACCAATTGTCGAATATTTAAATTATTATTATGATTACCTATATAATTTATAACTTTTCGATACCATTTTATTTTTATTCATATATCAAATATTTCACATGCTATAGTTCATTTTAAAAAGTGTTTAATCATTTATATTTATCTATTTAATATATTAATGTAACTATATAGCCAAATTTAGAACGTAATAATCGTCCCAAATTAATAATGTATAAAAACATACATATTTAATTTAATCCGAGACCTCATTGTGTAACAATGTTGCAGTAGCTTTTAATTTTAATAGATTGAAATTGAAACTATTGCGATTACTTATAACCCGTATGACAGTTGCAGTTGCGAACTATATACGTTCTTTATATCTACAAATGTCTAATTGAGGTGGTTTAGACATAATCACAAAAGTTTTAAATGTCAATGTTTATATTTTTATGCTACAATGATGGTAAATACGCATAAAGGCATCGATAAACTGTTACCATAGATAATAAATTTTTGAACTGTCAAATTATGGTATAGTATATAAAGAAAAAAAAATTAAAATAAAAACAAATGCAACAATGTTGCGCAAATCAAGCCCCAAACTTACTGAATACATAATAAAATATCACTTAATTAAAACACGATCCTACTAATGTGGTCTAATCTCACCGCACTACATTTATAGTAACAACATAAATATAATCCTAACTCTATTTACACAGTATAATTCGATATACAAACCATAAAAGTTCACGTTTGATTTAAGAGTTCATAAGACTTTTCAAAAATACATACATCTTCTGATCAGAGCGAGGCAGTCCGGGAGGAAATGCGAGTCTACTTGTCCATCGTTATACTCTATGGTTCCAGTCACTTGTTACATTCACATAAAGGTATATTTTTATGTAGAAACCCGTCAATAACAATAGCATACATTAAAATTTAATCAATTAACCCAAAACACCTTTTTATTCTACTTAATCGTTTATTTTACAAACTCTTATTTCAATATAAAAATATACCAAATTTGTGTAATAAATTTACCAAGTGTAAAGGAACAGAGTATAGGCGTATACCTACAGTTTTGTGACTGAATTTACGTTGTCCATTTTATTTCATATATTAGTATGACTACGTAATATTTTTTAAAATAAATATTTGATTAATAAAAAACAATGGATGGAATAAATAAGTTAGTATGACAACATTGCATTTTACTGCAGGCAACACCAGGCAACTCTCCCATTAGCTCCCACCCCGCTCGGTGTACACTTGTATAAAATTTCCCCTGTAATACTGACTCACATGATTTAATTGACGTCCATGACATACCGTCAATATTTAACAAAATTAATAGGTATGAGAATCATAATAAAATCTTAACCATACACGGTCACGTCACTTCACGTTTTTCAAACTTAACGGAGATTACTCATTGTCCGACTGCGTTACAACTACATTGATTAATCACTACGTACAGTGACATCTATTAAAAATTCATAAAAACTGCTTTTGAGCCCTCGACACATCACTAAAATGCATTGAACGTAGGCGTAAGTTAACAGTCTGCGGCGCGGCGACGCGGCGGTGCGAAATACGCGGCGAACTTACACTGCAACAAACCAAGTACAGCCATTATAATTTTTGTCGTCTTCTAATGTTTTTTGAATTATCAATCGTCGTCACAGCAAACAGGCGACACATAATTAGTTTTGAGTCTCAACAAGATTAATCACAAATTAATGTAATATTAAAAATACTCGCGCACGATAAAAGCAAAAAGCTATAATTTCTTTATGATAATGCAAACATAAATTAAAAACATGCAGAACAAACTGCTTGATAGAAGACGAAACTCTAAAATAACAGTGATTAGGGTTGATAGTGCGATGACAATTTTGATTATTAACGTCGACAAAGTGTATTGGCAGTTTTATTAGAATGATTAACAAATGAAACATTTAAGGTTATTAATTATACGAGTCTATGACCCCTTCACTTATAAACGCTTAATTTTCAGTTAAATTATAAAGCCTTTTCCTTAGTTCACTAAAAATACATGAATTTGATATTATAAATTAGTCACTGATTAGGCACAGAGTAGCGTAAATTCTACAAGTAGGGGGTATTGCTTAGGTCAATAGTAGTCCATCATGTACTCACCCTGGTCGAACGTGCTGGGGTTAATATAGGAGAGGAGATCCTGATCGCTCATGTCGGTCAGCCCCTGCACGGGGGCGGTCATCTCTTGCGAGACCGCCTGGGAGACCGCCTGCGAAACGGCTTGCGACACGGCCTGGGTGACGGCCTGCGATACGGCCTGCGACATGGCCGCCATCGGAGCCTCCCCTGCCGGCTCGGGCTCTTGTGCCGCCGTCGTTTGGAGCCCCGCGGTACCTCCCGCGCTCTCCGTCGTTAGGATATTCGCGGTGTTGATAGCCGACGTCACAAGGGCGTTCATCGTCGAATCCGACGTTAGGATTTCGGCGGCCGCGTTCAGTATCATCGACTTGACGGCCGCCGGTGGCGTCTTCACCGACGTCAGCTGCACTTGATCGGGGAGCATCATCAGCTCGTCCTGCGAGGGCCCGCTGGGCATCACTATGCGCTGACCGTTGTCACAAAGTAAACTGGGGGACACCTGTGGATTGAGGATCACGTCGGGGGAGATGGCGGAGGCCGGCATGGGGGGGAGGAGATCGGCGGGCGGGTTGCGTGACACCACGGCCGCGTTGGGGCTCAGCAGCACGTCGGACGCGTGCGACGCGCTCGACGGCGACGTGGACGAGCCCGACAGGTGGTCTTCCACCCGCGAGTTGACGAATTCGTCCAGTTTGGCGTCATCCGTCGGCATGATGATGGCTGCCTTCATCGCGTCATCTACTAGCGCCTCCATGTGAGCGCTCTGTTGCGCGAGTCGCTGCTCTATCTGCGTGCCCATCCCGATGTCCATTTTGGTCATCGCACAGAACGGGTTGAAGCTCTCTTCGGTTCTGTTCGGCGGCATCTGGTTGTATACGATCATCCTCTGCTCGGTTGTCGATTGTAGGACCGTCGATTGCATAGTAGTATCGGTTATCATCATTTCTGGGTTCAACACCTTCATGTCCGTCTCTAGAGGATCGATGGTGGTTTTAGAGGAGATGAGTTGCCGCATGGAGTCCATCGTGGACATAGGCATAATAGGGGGATATATTTGGCCGGCGTTGTCGTCCGAATTAAATATAGCGGCGGTGACAGATTCGACCATTTTGTCTGTCTGGACCTGGTTCTGTATGGCCTGCAGTTGCTGAGTGAAGGAAGCGAGTGGCGACGGTGGCTCGCTCTGCGTCGGGGTTGTCGGCGACAGCTTCATGGACTCGTATCCGCTGACGAAGCCAACCTGCTTCAATATAAATTGCCATTTATTCGGTAGGCTTTAAACGATAACATTTCATACATATGTTTTTGCTTGTTGTTACACTACTTTGCATCCTAAGAAGGGTCACATATATGTATTCTACGTACCTGACTCTGGCCATCTCTCGTGATTGTCTCAGACTTGAGCCTCAGATCGACGACTTTAAGATCCTCGGTAAGCAGTGGTTGGTGAGAAGTTCCCTCGGGTCCTTCGGCCCCGCATGAAGTCTCCGCGTGATCTGCTAAGGAATGCTGGCTGGATTCGTCGGCCACCTGTCATTGGAAGTGAAGTTGATGGGCCAAAATTCTAAAGTTTACAAATGATTTGTGAATCCACAGAAACTACGACAGATTTACTCTTATGTAATTAATCAACCATTTCATTGTGTATTTATTATTTTGACTTTAATGAATTAGTGCTAATTGGTGGTTTGTATTCACATATTTCAACTTAAAAATGCAAACTTATATCAAATGTATTTAAACGAGCAACGTGCAAGTTTCTTTCTCTTTCTTATGATGAGATAGCTTTTCGAATAAGCAGCAGATAAAAAAAATACAAGTAATGACTATCCAAAAGTAATTATATGTAAGTTTATTAGAATAAAGAATTTTCTATTCTACTGCTCGCTCGCGGATCGAACACGAGCATAGTTACCTCGCTCAGACAGACACTGGTCAACCGTACTTCTCAAATGCAAAATGAACGATGGGGACTCGGGGTCCCTTTGCTCCGACATCAACTCGTGAGTAATTGGATTAAGAGTTTGCTAACAACTGACCTCGCTCTTGAGTCCTAGCGGCGAGTGCGGGTCGGGCACGATGATGGAGGGGCGGCGCACGGGCAGCGCGGGCGGCGGCATCAGCGCCGCGCCGCCCCACATCAGCACGGGCCGCGCCTCCTCCGCGCCGCCGGGGGCCGCGCTGCCGCCCGCCGAGCTACCACACGCCCCGCCGGATGCCGCGCCACCTGCGCCACGAGACCGTCAGCGGGCGGCGGCGGCATCACCCCGCCCGCACGCCCGTCCGCTCTCCACGGATAATTGCCAACGAAAATTACCACGCGATCTTCTTCCTGGCGTACGCAGGAACGCCAGAGCGAGAAAGAAGTCGAGAGAGAACGTTGAATGTGAGGTCGCTAAAACTTACTCGAAATTGATGGATACATTTGTTCATGTTCAGAATTATGTGATTATTAGATTTATTCATTACAAACAAATAATGTTTTTTTAGTGTTAAGTTTTTAGAGGAACTCGTTCGTTAAATATTATTATACCTCATTAAGAACTGTTCCTATCATATATTTCTTATTATATATTAAATTATTTAATGAAATTTAGAACCGGCTTCACTTTTATTATATGTAGCAACTCTTGACTTTTTTCTTGCACTGAGCAAGAGCGGCGTAAAAAATTTAAAATGTCGTCTTCCAGATTTTCTGAAACGTTTCGTTTCTGTTCGGTTCCATATCGGACGCTCGCTGAAATTTTTCTTGGATGCACTGTGACAATTTTGTAATTTCCCCACATATGTTAAGTCCTCCCTCTGATTTTCTCCAATTCATTCGTGTTCATTTTTGGATGACACATTTGAAAGTATAGCGTGGTAATTTTAGTTGGTATAATTTTATTTTCCGTACAGAACGGCCGGGCTTCAGATTAGAACCATTTCGACTGACTTGAGAATGAACTTTTCTTTACTTTTTCATTGTTCAAATATTTCAATGAACATAGAAATCTAACTTTAACGACTCATTTATAAAGTTCATATTTCGAGAGCAGCCAAAATAAGTTCATCTTTGGGTTTCAAAGCAGTTATTGCGGTGTATGAAGGGTTTTCAGGCACGTTTAAACTATCTATAGTGTCAGGGATGGGGGAAATCTGTGGAGTCTGTGCCTACTCTTCGTGTAAGTGTCACTGAGTAGTGAACTCTGTATCGGTATAAATATAGTCTAAATTGCATCAGCATATCCAAACGTGATCGCCCAAATTTATTTCTTCAGTTTTTTTTCCTATAACCGTGTTAATCTGAACCGTGTTACTAAGTATTAGTGTATGTTAAGTGTGGCAATGTGTGCTCCTATTGTCTATGATTTACATTCGACGAGAATTCCATTCGGTCACTGTAAACAAAATGGCTGCCAGCGTAGTATTCCTTGACCGAGTAGGTCTACGCTGTGAATTGTATTTTGGATATTCTTTCGATAGTAAATATGTGGAAAGAGTCAGGAATCGTATGTGTGCATGTGATTGCTTTCTGTATGTACTTTTTGTATTTGTGTATGACAGTGTGTTTATGGTTATGTCAGAAGGTATAAAATTATTTTAAATTTAATGACAATACACTTACGGTCGAAATGAGTAAAATACACCTTTATTGCTGGAGAATATCGCGGTATTGTTTGTGCCGTTCGTGAGTCTTTTTGTCCTCAGCTGAAAACTATTGCTATTATACTTATATGTAACAGTAGTAACGAGTGAATCCAAAAACATTTTAAATAATACACTATTTTTTAATATTAATTATAATAATAAGTATCTCTGATGCTACATAGTGATGCTATCTTTGTTATAATTAGTTATTATCAAATTTATAAGATACTTGATATTTATTTATAATTTAAACAAAATTAAAAAACAATTTGGTTGCTTTTGAGTTGGGGCCTCAAAAGTCTAAAATCTTAACATTAAAAATATATAATTAATTCAAAATTATATAACCATAGATTACATTTTAAAATTAGGCAATTCAACCATAGATTTATATTGTCATTCAAGCACGCGCCACGAGCAGGAAGATTGTCACATATTGGGGTTATTTCATATTACATTTGGAAATTTTAACAATAGTGTTATAGTATGAAAATACTAAAAAATATTTTTATAGAATTGACAATAAGTTGATTTAAAGGAGTAAACAGTATATACTCTTTTAAAGACCTCTCTTTTCAGCGCAAACATCTAATTTATATACATTTTTCAGTGTCTATGGCGAGGCAAACAGGACTAAGCTCATACAGCTATTGTTTTACATGTCTGTCAGTTGGTATTATTATTCTTTACTATTGTGCAGAGCGTTGCCAGTGGGTAATGTAAAGACTCGAACAAAATTGCAGTCATTTTATTAATTTATAATATAGTAATGGAGAAGAGAAAACGTGGGATATATTTTGACAGTGACATTAGACAGATACTGACATTGACAGATCGAATTTAATAGGGGGTGATTACATTATAGTTTTTGTACAATATTTTCTTGCTCGTGGCGTTTAGTGAGCAGCTATTTGACTTCTGATGGTGGTGTGTAGCGAGTGGTGTGTGTGTGTTGGTGTGCGTCAGTACCGTGCTGGCGCGGGTCAGCAGGCGGCTGCGGGCTGCGGCCGTGGTCGCTACCTAGACAGACCTAGCTTGAACAGAAGGGAAAAAAAGAAAGAGTACGCCATTTACGTATCAGTCATTTCTTCCAAAATTGTTTCTCATATTCATAAATAATATACTTAATAATCTTATTTTAGCCTAACCGCACATTAATGTACAATATCATGCGTAGATTGTCAATGTTAAAGTTACAGTGCACATGGAAAGCGAGTCTAAATCATGCGGTTATATAGATATCGAAAGCAACATTTTTTTTAAAGTTGGTACTATACGAACACAAATATATATGTATATATAAAACTTTTAATACATCCCCTAAATGTACTTTATATAAAAAAATTACATTTAATATCAAATCTAAATTCTTGAAAAGTACACAAAAATGTAAGAGAACAAATTTAGTATGATAAAGCGTTGAATTACTATAATACCCTTTTGTGGTCGTATGTACCAACATGTTTAAAGCAATTTTAGATGAAAAATATATAATATAATCAATTTCCTTTAATTTGGCATATACACATGCAACTGTTATGAAATAATTATGTGCAACATTCTTATTATCTGTGGATTTGTTTATGTTACGCATATAATATTCTTTCTTCTATGATAGCATTCGATCTACTAATCACAGAACAAAAGAATGAGAACAAGCGGTAATAATATTACATTTCTACGCGATGTTTGTGTGTTTAATATTAATTTTATATTTAAAAAATACCAAATCTTGTTTAATTGTAAACTTATAAAAAAAAAATCACTAAAACGAATATAAGTGTATACAAAATTATAATGTTTCATATAGCAATTTATGTAACAGCAATTTTGATATGAGGGAGTGCCAAAAGTTTAACAATAATTTTGAGTTTGAGAAACAACGAATGTATTGAGAAAAAAATGAAGTCAAATGATCAATCCGGGGCAACATAATAAAGAAATGCTCTGGAAGCATCCACAAAAACAAATTGCTTCAAGACCTTCGAATAATTTCACTTTTGTATTTCTCGATTTTTTTGTTCTGCACTAATTTTAGTAGACATATATTACGATAAATATTTTTTTATATATCTATTTAAAAAACACCAAAGTTTAGTATTAAATAAAATAATAATCAAAATTCTCAAGACCAATGGAGATTCACCTATCAAGCAATTTATCTACACATTAGACAACTTAAAGCGGCTTCTATAATAAAATGACTCTTAAAAAATGTATTTACCCAAAAACCAAGGGTAAAATCACAGGTATATACACAGTCACTGCGATGAGATAAAATCAAACAAAAATTGACGAATTTGCTGCACAAAACATAATAAAAACCGGGCTTGTAGTATCAGGTAAATAGCTGTCTTTACACGACACGTTCTTTCACGCGCGATCAGAAACGCGCGCGATTTAGCGCGGGAAAGCCAGCGCGCGCAATCATGAGTTGATCAATTGCATTTGACTATTTTTTTGTACACCCTTCGCATGAGTTTGCAATTTTTAAAAATTAACTTTTTTAAATACACAGTTTTATTTTCTAAAGACACGTTTAAGATTTATTTATTATCAGTAACTCTAGAGGTGTTTGCTGCGTAGTCAACTGTCCGCCATTTTGCAATTATACTCGTAGTTGCGCTAAAGCACGCACGATTGTAGGATGCGGGAATACGCGAACTGGCGGTGCGCACAATTGTACTCGTTCTCTTTGTCTCCATATACATGCACACGTTTTCCTGCAAAACCCAATCGCGCGTGAGAGCGTACGTGTAAAGGCAGCTAATAAAATAATTCGGTCTAACCTACGTACTCGTCAACGTTCATTTGACTTGTGATAGTTGCGAACACGTCTCGCGTATAACATGAAGCGGGTCGATTGGATGCGGCGCGGAGGTCCGAGAACGTACCGGAAGTGTTGGCGGGCGGCGCGAGGTGGCGCGTGCAGTGCAGCGGGCCGGTGTCGAGGTGCGGCGGCGTGTAGTAGAACGCGTGCGGCTCGGACGCGCGCCCGCCCGACCGCACGAACAGCTGCACCGACACCGCCTCCGACACGTCCGCGCGCGCGAACGGCGGCACGCAGCACACCAGGTGCGTCTGTCACAAACGCTTTACTTTGTAACCCCCGTACTATTTAAGATCCATACCGTCTCGACCACACTTTTACATACACACATGACACCGTCCTCGCCGGCGAAGACGACGACCCCAAATACACAATACCGTGCAATCGGCCGGGTGCCTACGCGGGCCCGGGCGCTCCACACCGGTGCTTCCAGTCGCCCCTCCGATCGATCTTACGACGTCCTGAGCCGAGGTTCGAGCCCCTAGCGGTGCCCTCAGACTAAAGTCGTATCCGTCAGGCGGGTGTTGGCCTTCAACCGCTTCATAAGTCATTTCGCCGGTTTGGAGTGCCATCTGTACTCGTCCCCTATTATCCGGTGAACTTGTAAAGGCCAACAGCATTAGAGTAGTCCGAAAAAATAAAAACCAAATGCAAATGTCCGATCCATCCAATCCAATGTGGATCCAAATTACCACCTGAGCCGAGTTTCGAACCTCTAGTGATGCCCTTAGAATACAGGCGAATCCGTCATGCGGGAGGTGGCTTCCAGCCACTACATACATCCCGCTTCAATTTAAATGGGGATCCAAATTACCAGCTGAGCTGAGGTTAAAACCTCTAGTACTGCCCTCAGAATACACTCGTATATTTCAGCTACATAAATTCCGCGAGCTTGGAGTGCCACCTGCACTTGCCCCTCAGCCTGAAGTAAAGGCTACAATGGATTAACTGACCTAACCACATACTTGTCTTATCATCCTCCACTGGTGCCCTGCTAGAGTATACGGTTAGCGTAAGCGGATGCACCAGTCCATTATCATCTATATAAAGAACCTGTTATTTGACATGTATAATTGCCCACTATTATTTCTTTATTTCAGATAGTAAAGCGGAACATTCCCCAATGAATTTACTGTACGGCCATTTTAAGTCAATCATCTGGCTGATTTATTTAATTGTTTATGCTGACTATAGAGTCATTGCTCTATTTAATTGCAATAATATTTGCAAAGTAATACCTGTTGCAAGAATTCCTTGTCAGGTACCACCTCTTCCTCCCAGACGTTTCGGCCGTCCTGCCGCTGGCAGAACACCACTCGGGTCTCTTTGAGGAAGTTCTTCCCGAGGAGGTACAGCTCGAGTCCGCCCGTGGCGGGGCATGATACTAATGACTTGCGGCATACTTCTGGGACGCCAGGCGGTTGTGCTGAGGGTAGAAAATGCTCATGATAAAAAATAGAAATAATCTTCACATTTGAATAGTCACATTTTTTTATTCTACCGCTCATTCGGAATGCAGTCGCATCACAAGAAGAATGAACAAGAAACATGTGTGTTGCTCTTTTAAATAAATATGTTTGAGATGTTATAAACATTAGTGGTCGTCTAGATTTTATTTTCAAAAGA
The DNA here is from genome assembly GCF_030625045.1 of Achroia grisella. Lineage (NCBI taxonomy): Eukaryota > Metazoa > Arthropoda > Insecta > Lepidoptera > Pyralidae > Achroia > Achroia grisella. Next base: position 973,025 of record NW_026712605.1, on the reverse strand, counting down.
CAGGTTTAAAATTCATAAATTACTAATAATTCTATAATTAGAAAAAAATTTTTCTCCTGTTCCATAGTTATATATATATCCATTCATTCTCCTTCATTATACGCAATTTAACAATTAATACAAAAATATTTAATATATATCCGTATTTGGCTAAATTAAAAAAAAGTACACACGATTGAAGAACGCGGGAATGCGCGAAATGACGGCGCGCGAGGTCTTTCTCGTTCTCCTTTTCTACATTTACATGCACATTTTTTTTGCATGAATACATATTCGCGAAAGAGCGTACGTGTAAAGGCAGCTATAAATATCGGGCTGTAAGGTTCACATTAGTCTTGGATAATATAAAACAAGTGGTAATACTCACTGCATATGATTTGCGTGGAGCAGACCTGCAGCGTCTCCCTGTGGCCGGCGGCGGAGACAATGTCGGTACGAAACACCATTCGACACCGCGTGGACTTCTTCTTGCCGCGCGACACGTGCGCCGAGCCTCCGCCCGCGCCTTGCCCCGCGCCCGCTGCGCCTCCTCCCATCGTCTCACCGAATCTATGCTCCACATCTACGTTGCGCTCCTGGTAATCACAACCTTTGTTAATTCATACTAATAATTCCCCTTTACCTCATGGGAGAAAGTAAATTGTTCCTATAGTCTTCAACTATTGACCCCAATTCAGACGAAGTTCCTTATCAGGTACATCTTCAAGCAATTCTTCTGGGGGATGTGCAGTATTAGATCAACCCCACCCGTTCCTCCAAAGAAAGCGTCGGGGTTAATTCCTAATAAATTAGCCGCGTTGGACAAACAGACCTAACTTTATCCTTATCCTATCACACTTTACTGATGCCTTGCCACCGTTACGCTTAGCGCAGGCCATTCCATTTTCAGCCACTTGGAAAAACGTAAATTCTCGGTGGTCAAATTAAGAATAGACATTCTATTATTCCTAATAATCATTCTAGCCTAATATTAAATTTCATTTCCCTACAGCGAATGTCATTTCGTCTTTCACTCATTCTGTAGCATATAGGGTTCAACGATCTTCTGCGTCATAATTGTAAATTAGCAACAAAAAAAAAACCCAATTGTAATTTTGCTTTATAATGATAAAATCATTTAATAATATCGCTATACCAAAAATCTAAATCCGTTCAGACGCAGAAACCCAAGTAGAGAGAATTAGTATTAATGTATATCGCGAAAAAAGTATCCACCTAACCTAATATCCTATAAACTAACCTATATTTAATGTAGGTTATTGTGAATCTATGCACCAAATTCAATTCAAGACATTTCATTGGAGGTTATTGAGTACCAAACAATTAAAAAGAATCAGAAATCGAAGAATTAGATACAATTTTCAATTGAGAAACGATTACAACTGTGTTACATTTACCTTAACCAACGATCTTAAAACAACTATAGTCTTTTCTTATTGTACTCGCAACTTACTATATTTAAGACAATTTACGTCTAAGTTCAGATAAGGACTCTGTCTCTACGATTGAGTTATTCAACATGCTGGTATAGCATAGGCCTATTTATGTACGATGGTGCGATGCGCCTGCGCAGCCCGCATAATCATAATTTATTAGTTGCGAGCGCGTTGACCGACGATAAAGGATGGCGAGTCGAGAAGTCGCGATTTGTATTATATATTGCACACAATGAATTATAACGTTCTCTTCGAAATGAATTTCATGCGTATTGAATCCCTATAGTATGAGATGTAAGAAACGAGTCTTACTTATTCGTGTAGGTCTATTACTGAGTCTTATGACATGTCAAATCTTTTCTATCTATATATCTCAGTTCTCGCAAGCCAGGTCTTCGACCGGACTGATCTTTTCAAGATATACAGGTACAGAAATTACGCATCCTTATCCACTTATTAATTATATCTTCTATCTTATCGACAGGTTCCTTACGAAGTAGAGCTCACCGTGTGAAATTTTTTAAAATGATTTTCTAAATTTATTGTCAGTTCAGTATAAAAAAGTATATTATGAATGCAGGTTATATAAACGTCAAGAAACAGAGATATATCTTTAAAAAAATTACCACTATCTAAGACGGTATGATTATGCAGTCTTATCTAATGAGCATCCTTCACACAGTATTAAGACTTTCGGAGTTCGTGTCAAATTCAACAATCTTGAAGAGAGACTCTTGTGGTGGTTCGGCCACGTCATGCGCCTAAAGAGAGAATATGTAGCAGATCGTCATATCGAATACAACTATTCATAGGACGCGACTTCTTGTAGATATATCAGTAAGTACTAGCAAGATATCAGGACGAGAGACTTGCAAACCAACGAAATCGCAGCGGCCAAAAATTGTGTACTGGAATCTAAGCCATAAAGTTCAGTATTTTTGGCAACTCTTCTTGCTTCTGCTTGGAACACTCCTGTCACTAAAATATTTGGTTAGCATTTAATTTCATTTTTAATTTGTATTACTAACCTTGAGTATCCCCACACAATCGCAGGTGACCTGCCAGTTCTTGGACGGCTCCAGATCGATCTCAATCACTACAGTTCCGTCTTCCTTCCGTTCTTTGCAAGGCGTCGAGTTCTTCCCCGAGACTCTGCACGCCTGGTAGAACATGTGTGGCGCTACCCGGCCAGTATCTGTACCTATGAACACCTGGAAAGTATGTTCACAAATGTTTATTCGGGGAAAGGGGATTGTTAGTAATGTGGACTGATTACCCCATTGCTAGCAATGTAATATGTCAGGATTTCTTCCATGCGGTTCCCCCTGGAAACCATAACGATAAATTCCTGGTGAATTTATCACGATGGGCTAATTGATCTGACTTCATGCTCATCCTATCATCCTCCAATGATGCCTCGCCAGCGTATTAGTGCAGGGCCCGTTACGTTAGCGGATGCACCATTCCATTATGCATTAAAAAAACAAATGCTTTACTTCCGATGTTCGCGGGTTCAATTCCTCGCCCGGTACAAATATTTGTATACATGAGTATGATTGTTAAGTTGATAATTAAACATTTTGCTAGGATACTATTTAGATTCTCGGCTTTAAGAGTTTGATATGTCTGTGAAATTACTGCGTATCGTACAACAAAACCTTGAAGTCTTAAGACTCTGATGGGTAAATGATTTAGTGTAGAATCTAATGTCTTGTTAGGTTTACCGTGGAGTCGTTGTGCAGTTTACGGTACGCTACTCTTTGTTTTAAATTATGTGCTGTATATACCTGTAATACAGCCGGTTTATCATAACCGACCAGTTTCACTATTGGAAATCCGTTGCCTGAATTGTCTTTAACAGCCCCTCGGCTGCCTTCAGTCTGATATCTGTAACAGAAGACGCTATTAACTACCAAGTAAAGATATTCGAAACTTGTATTCAATGGGGTTGTTTGTAATTGAATATTAATTTAAACTAAAATTTATGTAACTTTATAAAACCTTTTACGGGCGGTAATACTAACATACTTAAATGTTATTTATAATAAGGAATTATGAGGACAATCATGAAATAGGAGGTCGTCTGTCCATAGGTTCTGAACTTCATGTGCGGCAGTCTCTAAGTGCAGTCAGTCTCTAAAGGGTATTCTAAGGACCATCGTATTAAATACTCGGCGTGTGGCAGCGTGGAAATATAGCGAGGAAGGTAGGACGCATTTGGACATTTGTCTGGTCATACTTTCTTTCGTATCTCTTTTACCTCATAAATTTGACAAGCACGAGTCTATGACGTTACTGTAGACTGCCGCATCTTATACTAATGACGGAAAGGGGATTGTTAGTAATGTGGACTGATGATCCCATTGCTAACTATACACCACGTTAGATTAACCTTCACCCTGAAATCCAAATTGATGGTGAATTTGTTATGATGGGCCAACTGACCTGACCTCAAGTTTATCTTATCATCCTTCACTGGTGCCACGCATAAACTGTTAGCGCAGGTGTGTGCACCATTCCATTATTATCCATTACAGAAACTCCATCTGTATACTACAGCAAAATATAATGTAGTTTTTCAACGGAATCCGTATTAAAGGAACTTATAAAAAGACTCACCTCGCTCTGTGCTGTGATTCTGGTTGACATAATATCTGCAGCTCTACTGTCCCGTCTCTCGACCTATTGGTGAGCGGCGCTGATAAACCTGGAGGTCCCGAATGTGACATGGCGGCGAGTGCTCTCCGCCGCGCCAGTACTTGGACGAGTTTGCCCCCATACTTGCCCCCTTTGCCCCCCAGTTTGCCGCCCGAGCCCCCTAGCTTGCCGCCTCCGGCGTATTTGTTCGCGAGCTTGCCACTACTTCCAAATTTCCCGCACGATTTGTACTGGTCTTGGAATCTTTTGCCTTGTGTCTCGCTGATGCTTGGACTAGATATACTGCAGCCCGCTCTTATTCTGTAAAGACAGTAATAGCAACTATTATAATATTATTATTTTCACCAATTTCGAATTTATGTGTAAATATACTATAAAATGAACTATTGAGAACACTTCGAACCATAAATTTTAAACAATATTTTGTTAAAGTTTAAATTAATATTTAACTAGATTTTCATGCCCAAATACAACCAAACTTTTAAAATTGAAATATATTTTATTCAATATCTATATTGAACGTAATTATTAATGGATAATTTCATATAACACATTATATTTATATGTTAATATACTTTTATACAAATGTTAGAGTATTTAATTGTATTATTACGTATTTGATTTAAAACATTCTTTTTACGGCTCAATGTAATTACACTTCATATAAAACCACTTTGGTGAACGTCTGAGAAAGAAACAAATGCTTTATTTATAGTAGAACACACGCATAGTTATTAGTGACGTATATTTTATCAGATGGCATTCTGTTACAGATATGGCCATGCGATTTCTTGGGCTATGTATACGGTGAATGTATGGCAGCGTGCATCTAAGTGTAATTCAGCTTTATATATACATACGATAATAGCTATTTTTGAGTGGCAAACACAAGTGCTCAGCTGTTCGCGATATTATGATGATTATGTAATTTAAACTAAAATTAAAATGAGTTATAAAAGAGTTCACAACAAAGTCTGAAATGTATTATCTATTATGAAATAATAATAAAAATGTTAAAAGAATAAAGTGGAAAATAAAGTCAGAAATTAAAAGTTAGACAGAATCAGCAATTTACTAAGTCATTTTCAATTAGTACTTAGTTTTACCTTCTCAATCATAAAAAAAGATGTAAAAGTAATTTTAGTGTTTATTATATTCCTTTAAATTAAGAAAGTAGCTTGACAGATTGGAGCAAAACAGTTTAATAGCTAAAATATATGTAAAGATTTAGTGTTTTCATGCTATCAGAGTTATGCAATAGTTAGTATCTAAAGGTATTATTAAAATTATCATTCAGATATATTTTTTAGTTCATTTATATATAATTATGTATAAATAAATTGTTATGATACATAAGTTTCACAAATATACAATGTGTCGAAGAAAAGTTGAAGTGTCTTCGTGTAAGAACGCTAAATTAGCTTTCTATGTGTCTATATTGACGGAATAAAGGAATGTAAGGTTAAAAAATATAAGTAGATAAAAGAAAACGAATTATCCCTCTTATTACTAACAGATTAAGCATTAAATTACCGTATTTTAGCTATTCAATTGTTTTGTCCTTATTTTATAAAATATTATACTCCACTTCGACGTTCCGAATCGTGATTAGGATCGGCTATCCAAATCCAGGGCAGCTATTTTCTTAATTTTAAAGAAAGATATAAATTCCTTGTTTAGAAAGAAAGAAGAATAGTTAAAATATACCTACTTTACAATTTGCAAGACATTTTGATTTCAAACTTCATAAAGTAAAAAAATATTTTTCGTTTGATATGGTTGATCCATCTCAAAAACTACTAAACGGATTTGAAAAATTCTTGCACCTATAGTTACCCATATCACTACTATGTACCATTAGCGGTGCTTTAATTGAAAAAAAAATAGAGCTCTATAAATATTTAGGTGAAGCCGGGCCGGGTTGAGCTGGTAATGAATAAAGGGGTACCTAAATCTATATAACAAATTGAAGAACTCGAGTTGTGAGTAAATGTGCATTAACATACACAGGATGGGGCAGGATCGGAGTAGCCGCGAGTGTCAGCGAGCCATCGAGTGGAGCGGACGCGGACGCGGAAGCGGGGGCGGACGGCGTCGGGAACGCGTACGCATCGTTAGCGTTGTCGCACTCTATCTTTACTGCCGTCTCGCTCTCGCCACGCCTCCGTTTCATATCTGGGTGCTCCCATTCCTCCACCGAGTCCGATAATCTGTACATGACATATGGGTTTTAATAATACCTATCCTTTTTATCCACAAGAACGTCAAACCTTCAAAAAACTAAACTAACGTTTTGTCACTTTCTATCAAATAGGGTATATCAGTTGAAAGAGAGAGACGGAACGATAGTTAATCTAGGTTTGTTGAAGGATTACCGTTTTAAGAATAAGAGGGTAAATATATGTATTTATTTGAGTATAACGAATGTAAACAAGTATTCACTATACTCGAATAAATACATAGGAAACAGGCAACAGCAGCTCCTTTTTCTATTTCCTACACTCACTCTGGAGAGAGAGAGAAAGGTCTTCTTCCACGATGACCTTCATGTCTTACAGTGAACATTTGAATCTGCTCCAGAACTTTCGATTATGTGAATAAATTAACGGAATTGATGGCCATGTCCGCTCTGCTGACAGGCGCAGAGTGCTTAACACGTGGGTGATGAAATTTTTTTTTTTTATTTTTTATTCTACTGTTACAATGCCCCTTCCTAAGTATGTTGAAAAGATCTGTTAATTTACGAATAAATTTGCATTTGCTATGCTATAATTTGTTTACTGTGCTATTGAAAAACATAAAAAAGCACATATAACACATTATACATATAGGCTGATTGTATTTTGCAATGATTTAAAAACAGAATTATTTATAAAAAAAAACATTTTGTAGACATATCTGGACGGATATCCCAACAGTTTGTGTTTACAAATTTCAAAAGCAAAATGTTTAAATGAATATTTCGTTCTACTAGTGGATTTATGGTTTACTCTAATAAAACTTAATCCACTGCAGACCTAGTTATATATTAATACTACCTGTACCCCCGGTTTCACTCGCATGAAATTTTGTCGCGGGTTCGATTTCTCACTCGGCATAAATATTTATATTCATGAGTATGACTGTTTGTGTCGGTGTGGGTGTTTTCTATGTATATTATGTATGTATTTATAAAAAAAAAAGTATCTAAGTGTTTATATCAGTTATCTAGTACCAATAACACAAGCTGTGCTTAGCTGGGGACTAGATGGCCCTGTGTGAATTGTCCTGAAATATTATTATTATTATAAATACTAGACTTCTTAAAAAACACGATCAAAGGACTAGAAAATTTCTACCAAAACATGTTTAAAAACGCTCGACTATGCGGTTTACCGCAGCTCTGATCAAATCTTTGAAAATGACGTAATATGTACGGTACGCCAATATGCGCAAGCGTGCTTGCAAAGATCTGCTATTTTCAGGGTTGCCAATCTTGAAATATATTACCAAACGACCTAAAAATGTTTTTATTTATTTTATTTAAACTTTAATGAATTGTACATAATAGATAAATAATATTTTTTATTTGTATCTTGGTACACACATATAGACTTAATTAAAACGTCAAATAACAAGTATAATATAACAATCAAATAAGGGTAAACCTGCATGTGTGTACTACAGCAATACATAACTGGTACACAGCTCAGTGTGGATCACTTAAGGAGCAAAACACTGATTTTCAGCTATGCCCTCGAGGGTGAATAATGTACAATAGGCGGGGCTTAATGCTGCTATTAACACGTTGAAGACAGCATTGAAAAATCTTATTTCTCACATAGGTACCCGCATTTTTTATTGTTAATTACGTATATTATTTTGTAAATATGTTTTTAGTCTACAATATTTTGAGGTAGACTTTAACCCCTAGATTTATTTCAATTAAAGTGCCCACGGGTGATCACCCGTTCCCAACGTGTAAATTTACTTTCGTTGAGGAGTAACCCACCGGTGGGCATGCGGTCTTTAATGTGTTAAGATTCTCTACTAGCCAATCTTAGAGAGTGCAGAGATACTCTAATTTGGTACTCCAAACCTCATCACAGCACAGTTATTACTTGTATATTATCTTATTTTGCTTATTACACTAATAAAATACAAGTCTTAAAATTTGATAAAAATAAATAAATATTAACTTTAATTTTAGTATATATACATTAATCATAATAAAAATACTTTTAAGTTAACTACTTACAAGATAAAAGCCATCGATTCTAAGAACGAAGAATTCCTTCAATTCTTGTCTCTGACGGGCCTATACAGCTAATTCTATATAATGTCCAACACAATATCTGTGCAGGTTGCGGTACTTCTGGTCTAACCATAGAGTAATAGCTTAAACCACTAATTAAATTTTGGATTCATGATCCCTAATAAAATTATTGATTAGTGCAGTGAAGAAATATGATTTCTTATACGTCTCTATATTGACTGTTGCATGCCTAATCCTTGTTAATGTGTATTTACTTAGAACAACATTTGTTTAAAAGAGTAACACGCAAGTATCTGCTTATTCTTATTGTGATGAATCAGCATTCCGAATGAGTGGTAGAATAAAAAAAATAATATTAATCTAAAGTGCTTATGTTAAGTTTATTTCATATAAAGATTATTTCTATTTCTGTTATAGCCAACACTAAAAATATATAGATAAAATTGGCAACCCTGTTCAGATAATAAGTCACAACAGAGGCAGTGGGCACGTAATTTACGTATGCGCTTACTGTAAAGTAAACAGAAGCGAAGGTCGTGTAAAGAGAGCGCGTATAACTCGCTACACTGTAACACCCAGGCAGATTGTATATCTGTACACTATAAACAAACTTAAACATGTAAACAGTTGTATTTTGAAGAAAAAACATAATTGTTCGATAATTGATGCAAATAATTAAGAAGCGCATAAAATGGCACGTGTAATGACGTGGCAGAGGAATGATGTTGGTGACGCCCGTGATATAAGCGTAGCTCGAGCGTGCGCGTGCGCCGTTTGAGATCATGAGCCATTGACGATTATAACTATACTATGTCGATTGTGCAGATTAATGTAGTAAATAATAAACTTTGTACCTTCACATCTACAGTTGCATATAGACTCTTCATACATTGAATTAAGATACAGAGTATCTGGAGCAAACAGTTTGCTTTTTCTATCGTTATTAGTTTAAGGGGTTGGTGCTTTTATGGAACTTAATTTGTCAGGCATCTTTTGAGCATTAAAGTTATTATTGCTCATAGTAGTTATCATATTGTAGTGCTACAGATAAATCTCATACAGTTTACAATCACGAGATCCAAAACATTCTTAAAGCTTTATGTTGAATATTTTTCTTTTTTTCAAGTATGTTCTCTTTGTAGATTCGAATTGGTGAACAACTTGTAACAATTGACAGTTTATTTAAATGTTAAATAAACAAAATAGCCACAGAAAATTTAGATCATATCAAGAGTAAAGCAATTGGGAATTTAGAAACAATACAGTCGAGTGATGTTTTGAAGGTGACTCTGCATCTATTATCTGGGTCTTTAAACAAATATATTTGCAAGATATTATATATGTAATACATGCACCAAATGGATTTGTGTGTTGATCTTATTTATTATAATAGCTAGAAATTGTAACTTATTTCTAAGTTAAGTTCTTTTTTAATATATTAAAATTGTTATTGTTTGTACTAATGAATTTTCAGTATTATCTTCAAGTACGGTTGGTTTAATACGAAGTGAATCTGCTTTAAAAGTAGCTACTATTAAATAAATATACATGCATTAGCAGATAGCATTGTGAAGGTTGAATGAGGGAGCAATTTAAATTTATTGCACGCAGTAAGTGGTTAAAAGATTGAAATAAATCGCGTTTCAGATCGTAGTCCGTTCTCTATAAATGTATACATCTAGTGCAAACTATCACTAAACGCAAACGTTTATGGAATAACCAAAATACGATATGATTAGAACCATGTTCTTGTAAATATTTCTATAATTAATCGTTTCGGTCTTAAAAAGTCTCATATTTCGGTCGCCAAGTTTGCTTTGTAAGTTGTGTTTCGTCTGTAGGGTGCAAATTACAGAACGATATTTTAGTCCTTTATGGTAACTAGGAGTGGTATCAAGTGATATCCGTAGATCAGGAATATAGGCGATGGCTACTGCTTAACATCAGCTTGTTTATCATTAGTCATAATTTTTTTATGTAATTAGACGAAAATTTTCGATCGGATTCTGCTTCTATGTTAAAGTTGTACTTTTATAGGCTAACTTTAATGTCCGACACGATTGAATTATGTCCGATCTTGTTCTGCTAAGCTGATTAATTCGAGACTTCTTAAGTATTACAAATTATTTGGATGGGTAGATTATTAAATTTGCACAAGATGTTTTAGAATCCTACAAGCAAATACGAAGATTCTCATAACAAGCTTAGGATGCATTCGATTAGATTTGGAATAGTTAAAAGCACATATAGTTTGTCTCGACGTCATTTTGGATCATGGAAGATAGACATTGGGTGTATATATTTAATGCAACAACAATTGCGATATATTCCTAAGGTTACATTAACAAAGTGAATTAGTTTAGCTGTCAGCTTACCTGTTAATTGGGTCTGGACCGAGTCCGCTATCATTACTGTTCTCGCAGGGCTCAGGCGGCCGTAGAGCATGTGTCTGTGTGTAATGAGCGAGTTTTCCGAATTTGCCTAATTGTGCGATTTTGCCCGAGTGAACGATCTTGCCCGGGTGGTGGATTTTGCCCTGATGGGCCATTTTTCCTGCGTGTACCATTTTGCCTGGGTGCGCCGTTTTGCCCGGGTGCACTCGTTTATGCGGCGCCCTCATTACTTTCCTGTGGACACGGGCGGTCATGGTAGCCGTCGTGGACATAGTCATTTTCATGCCTGCCAACAAACAGAGAATAAAAATTAGCATCAATTTTATAGTCCGCGTGAAGGTCGAATATTTTTTTAGAATGGTTATCTATTCTACACCATGTTTAAAATATAAGCATTGTTTCCGTTCCATACGAAATAGTGTCATTTTATGAGTATTAGTTAGGTATTCTTAACGAATTAATAATTGAGCTCCCAAAAATAGTGTAGAACAGAATGTAAATAAATGTATAAATTACAATTTTGTGGTAATGGCGCCGCTAGCAGCCATATATTATAGCATAGTTCATTAATCATTAACATCGCAATTACTATAGAGTAGTCGTTTATAGAAACAGTATTCATAAAATAATGACAAAGACATCATCACATATTATGGTTTGATGTATCTTATATAAATAAAGAAAATAATAGCCAAATTTGACGGCCCCCGTGGTCGGGGTTGTATTCTGCGCACGTTGCAAACATCAGATCATGAGTATGATCTATATATATTAGAAAATAGCTAGTGCCTATTGAAACATGAAGAAACGTTTGTACCAAATTTAATATTTCTAGATCCAATTACAACATCTAGGGACACGTTGCGGTCTTCAATGTGGTCCCTCCTGGAAACCATAGTTATAAATTTTTGCGGAGTTCGCCACGATAACTGACCTGATCTAATATCCTATCATACTCCACCGGCGCCTCGCCTGCACCGTTAGCACAGGCGGGTGCACCATTTCATTATCAAATTTAAAAAAAAATATCGGCCGTATGTTGAAGAGTGTCGATCGATCAATAAAACTGACATGGATGGTGATGGATGGACAGTAACGTCTATGTCCTACGTGACTTCGTGCAGTGTAGGGGTCAGAGTGTATCTTATGATTTGCTCGACCCATTCCAATAAATAATAACATCAATTTTTATGTTGGCTATTAAATTGAGTATAGGCATGAGCACAACTGATAATGATTTTTAATTTTTTTCGTATCTAAATATGTCACGATTAAATCTATACAATGTAGTTATGTAATAAATATTCCTTTTCGTCCTCAGGTTTTTGTAGGTATTGGTGAAGAGGATGACTCTTTCCATGCAGTAGGACATAATGAGAAGAATGTTCAAGGGTAGTTCTGGTAATTAATTTCATGAAGGCTTAATATGGGAATATTGCATGTTAAGAAGTTTCTTTCAGGTGGGTATTGAATTTTTTTTTTGATAAGGTTTGAAGAACGCCATATTAAAGTCTATTGGAAAAATCTCGGACAAAAAGTATAGACTAAAAGATCTAGTAGAAATGACAGTGACTTTTATTTGCAAAGAACGTTAAAAATCTAATTTGATTATTATATTTTGAAAATGACATTAGACTAAATAATATAACACGCATAACAACAGTAACACACAATTGTGATGCAATGTTCAATAAGGAAGCGGCCAGTATCAATTGTGATTCTCTAGGTCAGAACCCCTTGACTCACGGCACACGAGGCGGCGCGGCGTTGAGATCGCAATCTCTCTGTTTTATAGTCGGCGGCTATAAAACTACTACAATCGTAAAACGGAACGCGACTGTATACATAAACAGATAAACGTCGCTCCAATCACGGTCCGCATAAACAAAACATGGTTATAATACGCGACTTCACAGATTATTTTGTCTTCATTGATATGTATCAACTCGAGTCATATTTGACCAGTTACTTTAAGAGTATGCGATATCTAAAGTGCGCAGTTTGTTGATTATAATTATCTAAGTTGCTGACTTCTCTGCTCTTGCCTTCATTTGCGTTGACTATGATTGACCGAGATCTAGTTCTTTATTCTCAAATGCAATACGTGTATGTTTAATTTCATGATATTTGCTATTTCCTAAACTGCTAAAAGGTACTTCAATACAAACGGTCTTAAAACAAAATTTAAATCTACCATCCGATTATCTCTAAATATCTAAAGATTCTTTGTCTTCAACCGTTGGATAGATAAATTAATTATTATTGCACATTAATTAACGATTAAGATGCCGCGGTGTCACAAGGGGCGCAACCTCGGCCCTCTCCTAAAAGCACCACAATAAAACCGTTATCGAGTTTACATTACTCCAAAAACATTAAAAGTATATAATACTTATGTACTACATTGTACTAGATTGTATAATAATATATCGTAATAACATGCAGTTGATATTACCGCTTGCTTACCACCTTTGTGCCAGGATGATATGCCAATCATAATAATAATATAATGATAAGACATTGGGGTTATATAGCCATGTACGTGAAGCCTTGAGCGTCTAATGATGACAAATCTATCCAACCCTATCAAACATCAAAGGGAATGTTGAAATATTTAGTGTTAATAATCATCTCTGACGCCGAAAGTAAACTGTGGGCGTCCACGGCGAAGGAGCCAAAGCTCATAAAATAAATTTATTTCTTGCAGTAAATCCACATCGATTGATGATAAATTTACTATCGTCAGTCTCCTCGTAACTGATCGTGTAAAATTACTTTAGCCAGAGTAATTATGGCATTAAGTAAGGCCAAATTATACAGTCCTATACAAGTCGAAAGCTTTTTAAAAGAAATCTTTTGTATGGTATATATTTGGCTAGATTTTTAAAATGAATAAAACCTTATATAAATTATCACCATGCTTGAACGAATAGAACGAACTCAGAGGAGGATAATAAAATATTGAAAAATACTTTATGTATTTCAATATTTTTTTTCCAATATCCGATTCAATTATGTACAATAATTAAATTATACTGTTTTAAACTTGACGCGGTCATTATTTATACGTATAATTAGTAAAAATCATGGGATCTTACCACGTTTTATATTTATTTGCTGAGTTCCCGATATTTAAATATAAAACGTGGTAAGATCCCGTGATTTTTACTAGTTATACGTATAAATAATTAAATTGCACTGAAAGTTGAATCTAAATCCTAATATTTACATAGTAGAATAAAAAGTCGCTTCCACTGTCTGCTCGCTTAGAAATTTTAAACCACGCAACTGATTTTAATACAGTTTTTAATTTAATAAACTAAATAGAGTTCTTCAAGAGGAAGGTTAATATGTATAATTCATGTACACCTTTCCAAAGCCGGGGCGGGTAGCTAGCTGTATATAAATTATTAAAGATTTATTAATCTTATTATGATCCTGATATCTCGCCTTGAGATGAAATTTCAGGAAACAATAAATTTGGCAGTAAAGCTAGACCTTGACGATTTAACACCATCGCTTTAGTAAGCATAACATGTAATAATGCTGAATCATACTAGTAGCTGGCTGCTGAATCATCTGATAAGTTGGGACTCCGTGTAACTATTTAAATACTATTCTCTATGATTAGATTCACCAATGTTAAATATACACATAATTTTTACCGTTATTTTAGAACTTACTAGCGGTCCCCGCGGTGTCACCCGCAAATTTATAGCCTATATGTATTTCTGATGTATAATCTATATTACTGTAAAGTTTCATCAAAATCCGTTTATTAGTTTTTGCAGTAATGAGTAACAAACATCCATCCATACTCACAAACTTTCGCGTTTATAATATTAATAAGATATATCAATATTCGAGCGTGTTAGATATTTTGATATTTATGATTTAGAGCATCATAAATTATCATGTCTCATGACTCAGGATTGGAATGTAATATCTTGTTTAACAAAGAATTTGGATTAGCTGTTATTTATAGTAATAACAAAAATCTATGCAACAAATTTGATAGCATAAACACGTTTGCAGTCATATGTGGATTTTAGTGGTACATGAATGAACTGATCAGCTCCACCCTTCTAAGAGGGTTCAGGTTGAGACCTCGAAGCGAGCCCTTTTACCCCAACATTGACGTTCCGGGGACAACAATCTATCTCTATGAACAAAAGAGACGAACTTCTTAGCATTTTATGGAATCTTCGTCTACTTTGAGGTTGCCGGGTACATCGTGTGGCAGAGAGAGGAACTCCGAGCAGTAACTGGGACCCGGGTGTAGGTTTAAGGGGTCCCTGGGGGGACCCAGGCCACGAACGCTTTGAAGCTCGACCACTCGTCACTTTCACCTTTTAGCTGTAGAGTTTCTCTGCCTGTAAATCCCTAGCTAAATCTGCTCTTCTTTTGTACCGTGACAAAACCATCATGGCTAGTGCTGCTTTAGATACAATACGTTCTACTGTCACTTTTTTAGACTACTCTAATGCTGTTGGCCATAGCTGTCCTTTTCAGCTACACCAAACGATAGGGAGCGAGCGCAGATGGCAATCCACACCCGCGAAAGGACTTATAAAGCCGCTAAATGCCAATTCTCAGACGGATACGACTTTAGTCTGAGGGCACCGCTAGGGGTTCGAACCTCGGTTCAGATTTAGAACCGATTTCGATCCCCGTTTGAATTGGACGGGACTTCAATTGGAGCGGGGTAGGTGAGATGAAAGAAAAATCTAGTATAATAATTGTCAATTATGACTTAGTAGACGAATGGCGTCTAATTTGGCACACAGCAATAACATGTGGATACAATAATGCACGTTGCAACGTAGTACATAATTAATAGTCTATTACTATAAACAGTACACACGTTACGGATGTACCTACACATTAGACCTGAGATCAAGGAAAGATGATTATTATGCACTCGATGACGGTCCATAATATCGCGTATTTACGTATACTCACTGTCCGCATTATAATAATTAATATTTATAGAGGATTTCCGGTAATATTTACCGCTTTCCATTAAGTTTAGTGTGATGTTTCTTCAAAAATATATAAGTTTCTTTTTAAAATTGTTCCGAGTCATTTTTTAACAAGCTTTAAAAGAAACTTATATGTTTATCTTTCAAAAATACAAAGTAATTTCGTGAATGCATGAGTTTATTTATTTGTTAAGTTCACACCTTAACGGCATCATTAATCATCGTTAAAGGCATACATATGAACATCAATATTAACCCATGACACTTCACACAACGCGATCTAGTGCCAAATTAAGCATAGCTTGTGTTATGAGTACTAGACAACTGATAGAAATACTTAGATATTTTCTTTATATAAATACATAATATACATAGAAAATATCCAGACCAAACAATCATATTCATTAATACAAATGTTTGCATCGTGCGAGGAATCGAACCAGCGACTTGAGAGTTCAGCGGTGTGTTAAACTGCTTAACCACCGGCCGTCATTCATACTATTTAAAACGGATTTGTATGCCTTTTTCTTTGAGTATCTCTATTTTATTTCTTAACTGTACAGCTTAGAAGAACCTTAATATATTCAGAATCATAAACAATTCAAAATATAAAGTTATTTTAGTTTAGATACTACTATTTGGCTTGTTCCAAATGTTGGCAGATCGAATATGGAAATAGTTTCTTGTTAACGGTAAAATATTTAAATCATAGACGAGCTGTATATAATTAAAGTTAAACAGGGAAATTTAGTAATGAGGTAGTTTACAATAATTGCCTTGTTTCTACAACATGACATTCATAATATTCTTTTTTTTTTAATAAATAACCCTGGACAATTAACACAGCGCCATCTAGTCCCACGGTAAGCAGAGCTTGTGTTATGGGTACTAGACAACTGATATAAATACTTAGATACTTTTTTTTGTAAACAGACAAGTACAAACAATTATACTTATGAATACGAATGTCTTCACCGTGCGAGGAATCGAACCCGCGACCATCGGAAGTGATGTGGTGGGCTAAACCGCTAGACCAAAGAGGCCGTTAAATATTGAATGTAAACAGACAGACGTCGATAAGCTACTCGTATTATATACTTCACCAACATACAACTTCCTCTGCCATATACTCGTTCTTGATTACAAACCGAACTAAACTATATACCGAACTGGACGGTAGGGAAAAAAAATTTAATTATAATGTAAAAACTTGACGTTCATAAGCGGCTAAAATGTCCTACATGAATAAATGATTTTTGAATTTGAATTTGAAATCTTATTAGATGTTGAGTTCAGTCGTCATATTCTTGTTCAAACACTTACAAATCTATATAGACTTGTAGAGTATTAATAATTATAATATTTCTTTTTTTCTACATTTGTTTCTGGTTTACAGAAAAATATCTTCCAAATTTCTGACACTTGTAATTATAATAGTAAATATTCTTTTATTATAATTGGCAAATACTAATATATATGGACAATAATAAAATTAATTTATAGATGTCACAGAAAATCCTTCCTTAATACCTATTACGAATGCGAAAGTAACTCTGTCTGTCGCGTTTTCACGATAAAACTACTGAACCAGTTTAAATGAAATTTGGATTATCTAGAACCTGTGAATGCATATAGGCTACTTTTGGAAATGCTACTTATTAAAAAGGATTGAGAGAGATAAAAGGTTGTATAGAAGTATTTTTAAAGCTAGATAAATAAATATGACATTCAAAGTTTGTGAAAAATATACACTATAAAATAGAATGCATAAGGTAAAACAAATGCCATTCACGCGGACGTAGTCGCGGGTACAGCTAGTATATACTAAGTCCATCAAATAGTAAAATTGTTTGTTTGTTTCTAATACTTTATTGTACATTAAGATTTTGTATTAAAAGTTTGTAATTGGAATTCTTGTTCTTCTTCTTCGTAAGCCTTATTCAACGAAGATTTTTGTGTAGGCCTTCAATCCAATTCCATTTTATTATTATTTGGGGTAATTGATATTCAGTTGAACCTCGCCACAGTAATTATAATTAATTTAAAAAATTTGATTCCAAACACAATAAAGTATATAATTTAAAAAAGAGTAGTATATCTACATAGCATAAAATAAAGTTATTATAGGACTCTGTAGTGGCGTAAATGTAATAGAGTCTCGGTCTGTTATAATTAATATTACAGAGCCTTATAGTGGGACTTTGTAGAGGCGTAAATGTAATAGAGTCTCGTTCTGTTATAATTAATATTACAGAGCCTTATAGTGGGACTTTGTAGAGGCGTAAATGTAATAGAGTCTCGTTCTGTTATAATTAATATTACAGAGCCTTATAGTGGGACTTTGTAGAGGCGTAAATGTAATAGAGTCTCGTTCTGTTATAATTAATATTACAGAGCCTTATAGTGGGACTTTGTAGAGGCGTAAATGTAATAGAGTCTCGTTCTGTTATAATTAATATTACAGAGCCTTATAGTGGGACTTTGTAGAGGCGTAAATGTAATAGAGTCTAGTTCTGTTATAATTAATATTACAGAGCCTTATAGTGGGACTTTGTAGAGGCGTAAATGTAATAGAGTCTCGTTCTGTTATAATTAATATTACAGAGCCTTATAGTGGGACTTTGTAGAGGCATAAATGTAATAGAGTCTCGTTCTGTTATAATTAATATTACAGAGCCTTATAGTGGGACTTTGTAGAGGCATAAATGTAATAGAGTCTCGTTCTGTTATATTTAATATTACAGAGCCTTACAGTAGGACTCTGTAGTGGCGTAAATGTAATAGAGTCTCGTTCTGTTATATTTAATATTACAGAGTCTTATAGTGGGACTTTGTAGAGGCGTAAATGTAATAGAGTCTCGTTCTGTTATAATTAATATTACAGAGCCTTATAGTGGGACTTTGTAGAGGCGTAAATGTAATAGAGTCTCGTTCTGTTATAATTAATATTACAGAGCCTTATAGTGGGACTTTGTAGAGGCATAAATGTAATAGAGTCTCGTTCTGTTATATTTAATATTACAGAGCCTTACAGTAGGACTCTGTAGTGGCGTAAATGTAATAGTCTCGTTCTATTATATTTAATATTACAGAACTCCGTAGTGTTGATACTGTAACAGAGCTATCCCTGTTACTAGTGTTACCCGAACATTAAGTGCTAGCAAACGCAATAATTTTATACGCATTCCAAGCTATGTTCTTTCTCGCGTTAACATATATTTTTGCGTCATATCGCATGAGCAAAAAGAGATGAATCTATAAATAGCGCGTCCTTGCAGAAATAAACTAGTTAACGCCGGTTTCACGTCGTCAGACACATTGGTGTGTTTTATGATAACGATCTATTCCCTTCCAGTTAAGGTACTGGAACAAGAAATTAATATGTTAGCGTAAATAATATGCATATGTCGTTAAAGTAAGTACCGGTTGTGAAGTAGAGTATCATTTGTTTACTCTCTAGTACGCACCGTTTGGCTGCATACTACTATGTACCTATTAAAATATACTTAATGTTAGGGACATTTGAACAGTCATTTTTTTACTTTACCGCCGCATTTGCAATGCAGATTCAATCACGTAGTATGGCCAACTAGGGTGGTGCTTTTAAATAAAAGTTATATATAAAACTTTGTGTGACGTGTACTCAATTATCGTTAATAAAAAAGTAGAGTTATATAACGTTTTTTGTTATAGAATATGTATGTAAATCTGCGCACCTAATTAGGTAAATGCGGCATACAAGTGTAGTTAGAAAAAAAAGATATTTATTTTAATAGAGACATACAAATATATAAACTTTTGCGTTTATAATAATAATAAGATATAAATTCTACTTAATACTCTTAAACAACGATTTTTTAATAAGTTATACACTTATAAGATGATAATATAACTTTTAGTACATCATTACATAATATAAAATAAAGTTGCTGTCGCTGTTTGTCCATCCCTATGTATGCTTAAATCTTTAAAACTACGCAACGGATTTTGAAGCGGTATTTTTTAATAGATAGAGTTATTCTAGAGGAACGTTTATATATACAATACATGTACACCCGGGCGAAGTTGGTGCGGGTAGTTATAAAATATAATGCATAGAAATTAATATATTAAATGTACAAACTTTTAAATAATTGCATAATTATACTCACTAATTATTTTTACTGAGCTAAAGAGCAGTTTGCATTAAAGTTATAGTTTTCGCGATAAATATTAATATGTTTATAAAATATGTTGCTTAAGTAATTAAGTTATTATTGTACTCGGTTACACATGCTTAAATTTAATTTATACTTCGCCCACTTCCGTGATAGTTTAAAATTGGAGAAAGTGTATAAAATTATCGTTATGCACCAAAATAACCGCATTATACGGTTTATAAATATCTTCAACTTTTTATAGATGTAAATGATTGTCTATTTTTAGAACAGACAACATTCAAACCTCAATCTGAATTCAAGTCAATGAACTTTGTAGAAAATCTATTACTCATGTTATGTTGCTTTAATAAACAGACAGACAGCGCAACAATAATTAAATGTATTGGTAGTCATATACTAGTATTTCGGTTTAAGACATATTGAAGAATAATTTGTTATTAGTGCAATTATTTTAATACATAATTTTTTATTATTATGGCAACAATAGAGAATTTAAAAAAATAATTCAAAATGGCTTCCCCTTTCTTCTCTGTACTAGTCAATCTCTAGAGGCGCTTGTATGTTCCTGTAAAATTAATAGTTACCTGCCAATTTATAGTCCGTTTATATTTTAAAGGATTTTGAAGGTTTAATTTATCCACATACATAATTAATACAGAATAAGTAGGCGTTTAGATTTACGATAGATATATTATGGTCTGTGGTTTAAAGCCAGATTGTTAAAAAAAAGTAAAAAAAACTGTAGGTAATTCTTTCAGTAGCTCGATTTTTTATTACGCGATTTCTGCAACAATCGTGACTTGATTTTTCTAGATCTATTTTTATGATAATTTTTAACTTCGATATGACTTAGGCCTCGGTCTACCGGATTTGGACACTGCTTTACTTCCGATGACAGCGGATTCGATTCCTCGCACGTTGTAAACATTTGTAGTAATGAGTCACAATGGTTTGTATAGGTCTGCGTGTTTTCTATGTATATTAGGTATTGACTTTGATTATAATAATTTATTTTTCTAAATACATAAGTATTTAGAAAAATAAATTATCATGTAGGTTAATTATAAGATATTATGTATTTATTAACTCATCTCATAATACTTTGCTTATCTTTTTTATGATAATTTTTAGATGGCGCTAACTGAATTGTCCATTTGGTATTATTATTATACGTACTAGCTGTGCCTAGGTTTCATCCGTATGTAATTTATATTCTATGTGTTATTCTACTACATAAGCTATATTACTGTAAAGTTTCATGAAAATCCATTCCATCCACTTGACTATTCAAAAGTGCTTATATTAAGTTTAATTGAATAAAGATTATTTCTATTTCTATTCAGTTTTTGCATGAAAGAGTAACAAACATACATCTACCCATCCATACTCCCAAGTTAATACTTTATTAATTATTAACAAATCTCTTCGCCCTTTAAAATTTCTGCTCAGGAATATAGCTGATGTTAATCCATTTTACTTCAATTACGGATACGATTCTATCATGGCAGAACCGTAAGCAATCTTAAGAGGTTTTAACAATGAATCGCAGTAAGTGATAAAGGGTCTTTGCACTGTACGAGTATGTGCAGTGTTATAGAACTAGCGAGCTTGCCAACTATTACAGTTCATTGGATGTCCGAGTCGCAAGTACCTACACATGAGTACCATAATGTCTCCGAGTAAATAAACACTACGTTTTAAAAGTTGGCACTGCCCTTAGAAGATTGGCATCTATAGATAAATTTGAAGTAGAATTGTAATTTCAAATCCGCTTAAATTGTAAATCATGACCTGACCTACCACGACGCCACCCTTATGATAAAGACACCTATCATCTACAAATAAATAAACTTGAAGTAGAATTGTAATTTCGAATCCGTTCAAATTTTAAATCATGACTGCCGCGAATACGAATCATTGTAACCACGCTGCCACCCTTATGATAAAGACATCTATCACCATAAATAAATAAATTTGAAGTAGAATTGTAATTTCAAATCCACTCAAATTGTAAATCATGAACCGACCTACCACTACTCTTATGAGAATGACATCTGTATCTACAGTCTACACCTACAAATAAATAAATTTGAAGTAGAATGGTAATTTCGACCGGCCCATCACGTCGCCATATGTCTGCGAATATATACGAGTGAATACATACTTATTTTATTTGTTTATATATATAACTTTAATGCACACAGTACAAAAAATAATAGTACATGTGGGCTTAACACCATTATTGTCACCATTGCTGTCACAATCTTTATTCAATATTAAAATGTTCTGTACACAAAAATATATAATAAAAAATTTCTTTATATATAAATATAATATATGAACTATAAAAGTATGTGGCCAGTACGTCAGCGACAATATGAATTTATTTAAATATTGTTTTAATTGTTTTCAATACGAATAGAAGAATAAATAATAATGACATGGTATTTTATAGTGATTTTTATTGTTTTAAATGACGATATCTTGTGCACAGTGTACATTAGATACGCTAATCCGCATTACTAAAAAAATCATTAACTCAATATTTTTTTTATTCTATTCTTACACCTGAAATGAAATATAATTTACGTATGAAGGTAAAAAAGGCGTTTCGCTTAAGCAATCTCCTCCAGACATTAGCAATGCACGTGTTAAAATGTTCACTAAAAAAAATGATTGCGCAGTCTTATACGAAACTGATTTGCTCTGAGTGACGGTAGGACGGTGGATTGCATAGGCTGTTGAACCCGGCCCGCCTTATCGACCGTATCGCCCATCGCGGTGAAAGTCCACGACACCTGACGTCTGTCATTACTAATGTGTCCACACGTCCCGTTTTGAACGGGACAGTTCCTTTTTATAAATACGAGTCCCGGTGTCCCCGAAATGAACTCGGACGCAAAGTTGTCCCGCTTTCGGTAACCATGCGTAATTTTGAGTAGACGAGCCGGCCCTTTGTAAATTATAAATACGAGTCCCGGTGTCCCCGAAATGAACTCGGACGCAAAGTTGTCCCGCTTTCGGTAACCATGCGTAATTTTGAGTAGACGAGCCGGTTGTTGGTTGTTGGTAATTGAGGTGGTATAAAAAAAAGTGCCAAGAGTGTCATTCTTACTTAAAACAGCTAATTTGTTCTTCCAATATATATATAAATATAACTAAACATTTAATTTTTATCGGATAAATACAAATCTGAATAAACAAAATGTTTAATTATATTTATCGGATATATAGCTAACTTTTTCTGAATAAATAATTTTAAAAAAGAGTTTCTTTATAGAGTATCTGTTAATTGACCTAAATAAACTGCTGTCCCGTTCTGAGTTGAAGAATAAATGGTCACGTTAGTCATTACTGACGATGTAAATACAAACATACGTCGAGCGGGGAGGTGATTCTTATTTATTTATTAAGTTGATTTGAATGAAAGAAATGATTAACTGATTAAAATTATCTCTCATATTTTAGGTTTCCAGGAGGAAACAAGTTAAAATAATAATAGTAATATCACAGAACAACCCACACAGAGTCTTTAGTCCCAAGCTAAGCAGAGGTTGAAACACCCAGACCAATACATTGTGTACAACAATTAATATAATATAGGTACTAGATAACTGACACAAATACATAGATAACCAATATATTATAAATAGAAAGCATACTCATGAATACAAATGTTTGTACCGTGAGAGGAATCGAACCTGCGATCAACGGAAGTTAGGCGGTATGCTAAACCGCTAAACATATAATATATGAATGAATATAAATGTTATGAATGTGAAAACGCGGTGATAGCTTGTATTATTATATTCTTTATTGAAAAACAGTAAGTAGGCGCCGGATTAGTATATAAATCCGTTGCTTAAAGTACTTGATTACTAGTTATATATTTCATAAGTTTATCTATATTCTGATTATGTTTCTAAGAAACTATTAAATAGCGCCGAGCCCTTGTGTATATACTTACAAGGTTAAAAAAAATACTCATTATAATTTAGCTCTTAAATCTTTAATAAAAAAAAACCCGGCTTCATCACATAGTATAAAACAAAGTTACCTCTACAGTCTGTTCACTTATATCTTTTAAATGACGCAACGGACTGTAATGCAGTTTTCAGCAATAGATAGAGTGATTCAAGAGGAAGATTTATATGTATTATACATGCGCGTTACAATATAGAACTAGCCGAGATATTCACAGATTTGTAAAGGATTCGTGAGAATCCGGGACGAGTTGCTATACAATAAATTACTCTTAAGTCAGTGTTTTAGCTGTTTGATTGTAGAAAAAATAAGTTGTCTATGGTTGACCATTATGACTGATACCACAGATAAGATAATATTACATTTGATACTAAAATAATATAGCCGAAAGGTTTGTTTGTTTATACTCATATCTCTGAAATTAAATTGAAATTACCAGTCGAATTTCAAATATTCGTTTTACATTTTATAGCCCAATGCTTGGGGAAGGCTATAAGACGTTTAATATCACGCTATAATCGTTAGGAGCTGAGTAAAAAAGTCAGAAGTAATGCAGAGTGAAAAAGGAAATATAACGCGTATGGGGACAGTTATGTGATGAAATCAAATAAAAAAATTATTCATGTAAGACATTTTAACCGCTTAAGAACGCCAAGTTTATTGGATTAATATTATTTATTTACCGGCCAGTTCAGTCTTTCTCTCTCTGCCTAGAACTCGAAAGAAACTCATTTGAATTTCTTGTCTCAACGGGTGTCTATGTCTAACATTAAATGATAATCCCTTGCATAGATAACTATTGTCATCTTCACATAATCGTTTAATGGATTACACTTAGTTCAATGATTAAACAGATGTTTTAACCAATTTTATAAAATTCAGTGATATTTTGGTCAATCAATTTCATTACTAAATAGGTTTATATGATTTTGTTTTAATAGTAATGGCAAAAAAATATGTTATGCGGTGGTACGAGGATTTTAAAGAACTGTGTTTAACATGATTGTGTATATGTAGTTAAAACCGCGGACACAGCTAGCAATAATATAATAATAGATGTTAAATTTTGGTATATAGATAATTAATGAATGTAACAAGCTATAGTCGAAGCAATGAGTCTGACGTAAAAGGCAAGTACGTAATATCTATTACGTATTTCTTACTAGTTACAATCTCAGATAATTTCTTATCTTAAATTTACGCCGTGTTGTGCAAATTTGTGTTTACTATGTGTATTCAGGCATATTTCAAAATATCAAACGAAGGTATTTTGATAACATTTCCGAGAAACATTATTCATTGCGAATAGTAAAAACAAATACGGCGGCATTGTTAGAGATTATCATTCCTCAAAATCGTAATTTAGTTTCCTTATAGATATATAGACGGCATCGGTGGTCTAGTGGTTTAGCACACCGCCTTACGTCCGATGGTCGGTTTGATTCCTCGTACAATCACAAACATTTGTATTCATGAGTATGATTGTTTGTCGGTCTGGGTGTTTTCTATGTAAAACATGTATGTATTTACAAAAAAAATATATGTTTATAATCAGTTATGTAGTTATAGTTATTCATAACAGAAGTTTTAGTTCGCTTAACTTGGGTCTAGATGGCGCTGTGTTAATTGTCCTGAGATTATTATATTTGTTTTTTTTAAAGTAAATTTAAAGAGAAGAGTGCTTTATGACTTAGTAATTGATTATTTTTCTTAAAATTTGCTTTTTTCTCAAATGCGTTCGGGGACTTTTGTTCAGCAGTGGACGTCTTCCGGGCTTGATGATAATGATGCGTTCGCAAAGTTTGTTGTCACGCTTGCTGAAATCCGAAAGGCTAATTCATCATCATCTGCTTCTTCCTTATCCCATTTATTTGGAGTCGGCGTAATATGTTTTTCTCTTCCATTATCCTTGTTAAATTAATATTATCATTCATAAATCCAAAAGGCTAATTATCAACCGTTATTTTTACATACATGATTAAATAATTTTATACCTTTATGTGTTGCTAATTATTATTAACTAGCTGTACTCGCTACTTCATCCGCATGGAATTTAACTTTATTTTTCTAAAATAAAGGTAGCCTAAGTTATTCCTTATTACATCACCTACCTGCCAAAAAAAGTCCCGTCAAAATCGGTCCAGCCATTTCAGAGATAAGCCGGAACAAACAGACAGACAAAAATTGTAAAAAATGTTATTTTGGTGTACCGTATTTATATTCATATGCATGTAGTAAAAAATGGTTATTTCAATATTACAAACAGACACTCCAATTTTATTTATATGTATAGATTTGTAGTATTATTCTCATTACGTATTATGAATTGAAATGAACCTTTACCTTTTCTGGTCTACCTAAAGGTTGTCTGGAAGAGATTGCATAAGCGATAAGACCGCTCTTTGTACCCTATTAATCTGTTAATTTTGATTCCTTTAGTATATCTGGTGCAATAAAGATACTATAAATATTTAATACGGCTATACTAATCTTTTCATAATATTATCTAAAATTACTGAATAGTATCTGTCTGTTTGTATATTTGTCAAGCTGAAGAGGAAACGCCACTACACATCCTATGTGGTTGTAGCGTACTCATGCATAAACGAAATATCTCTTTTGGAAAGTATACACTCTATCCTGAGGATATAAAAACCATCGCTCCTAAGAATTCTTGTCTCTGACGGGTCTAGGTAAAGAATTTTGAAAGAGCGAACAATAGGTCTATGCAGGTCGCAGTGCTACAGGTCTTAGCACCTGACAACAGACCAATAAAAATAAAAATATTATCTGTCTGTTTATATATTTATTAAGGTTAAAGGACTTAACAGATTTTAATGGAATGTGAGACGAAGACAGACTGTAACACGAGAACATTAAGAGGACACCTGACATAATATCCTTCCACACCTTTACAAAGGCTACCTGTAATCTAAAAAAACGGTTGTGGAAATCATGGGTAATAGATAATAATCATTTATATGTGAAGTAAAAACTTTGTGCCCCTTTTTACGAAAATAGCGCGGATGAGTAAGAAATTTCGCACATTTATACTTTATATATAGAAGGCAGATTGCAGAATGCTTATATATTTTTTAATTATACATAAATACATTAAATTAGTAAAAAAGTCATTACACATACTCTTTTGTTTAATTGTTATTGCTCCGCAAAAGATCTTTTTGTATTTTTTATTATGGTCGAATATCGACCGATGTTCGAGAACTAATAAAAAAAAATCTGATCAGAGCAACATGTCTATTTTTACTTATGGTCAAGTGAAGTGCATTCACCATAGAGCTCGAAACAATCGATTTAAGTTATAACCATACCGTATTACCGTTAGTCATAATTAACTACCATCTCTAATTTAACGTTTTGAAAGTAACGTTATTAACTATACACAGTAACGTAACTATCTACGGTATGTATCTATAGTTGAAAAACCATATTCATAGCTTTACGTAATTCCATTTCGGCTGGAGTGGGTCAAACACTAAATAATCGCTTGCAATTTAATCGATTCAGTCGTGTCGATACACGTGATTGATTAGAATTTCAAATCGATTCCAAATTGTCCAATCGGATTCGGGTACTTCTTTGATATAATTGAAAAGCAATCAACAAAAAAACACAGTATTGCACTAATCCAAGTTAGGTTAAGGTTAATTTACTTTTCTTTACTTAATTCCCGCCCTAAGAGACTTACAACCCTACCCTGGGGTTGTTGGCCCCGAATTGAGGCCGGGGCAAAGGGGTTCTCCCCGAGGCCCCAACATTCACACCCTAGGGGGGTACGGATATTTTTGCTGCTGTTTTAAACATATTAGAATGACATGTGTCATTTAGAATGACATATGAGATTTAGAATGACGTTCGAATGACACTATATATCATCATGTCATTCATTGTTTACTATATTATTAGCAAACACAGTAGATGTCTGAAGAAAGAAAAAAATATATATACAGACATTATACCAAAGACACAGGCAAAGAGTCTGTTAATTGCAGGATACACTTTTTATGGCTATTTTTCAAATTAAAATACGGGAATGTGTTTAGTCCTTGTGTATTACGATGACAAGTAGAACATTGACATTATATATAAAACACTTCAAAAACTGACAGCTGACTGACTTGCAACAGAGTCTAAGCTCATACGGCTGTATGAGCTTGGACTCTGTGCCTTTCTTATAAGGAGAATAAAAACTACTAGCAATGAGGAAACAAGTCCTCATTACTAACAATCCCCCTTACCCATTGAAACTGTCGTGGGGGAGTTTCAGAAATAAAACGACAACACTTCTGAAAACAAATTTCCGTGGGGACGCTTATATATAAATAATTAATATTCAAACGTGAAAACAGTAAGAGCTGTCTCGCTGACGTCTCGGTCTATATTGAACTGATGTTCGTTTAAATGATACGATGTTATCGATGTATATTAAGCTTGGGTTATTGACCGTTGGCACCAACAGCCAGACAAACAAACAAACGTATGGGCGGATGTTTGTCGTTATCAAATTATATGAAGTTATTATAAACAAATAGGTACATCCAATGTTTGACATTCGTCCTCTTTTGTTTGGGCAAATATAGAGCTGGCCAAGTGTGAGAGGTGTGAGAGGAGGAAAAGACTTATTTATAACGCCACGTGGCTGTATCTAGAAATTTCGCCTGCGTCCTATTTTCCCATTTTTGCAACATTAGTCATTATAGCTCACCTCCTATTAGTCGTAGTGTGATGTTATACACAGCATATAACCTTCCTCAATAAATGGGCTATCCAACAGTAAAAGAATTTTGAAAATCAGGTCAGTAGTTCCTGAGATTACGCCAAACATACAAACTACATAAAATAAAGTCGCTGTCGCTGTCTGTCCGTCCCTATGTATGCTTAAATCTTTAAAACTACGCAACATATTTTTTTAATAGATAGAGTGATTCAACAGGAGGGTTTATATGTATAATACATGTACACCCGGGCGAAGCCGGGGCAAGTAGCTAGTATGTATATAAGTTTATTCGAATAAATGATTTTCTATTCTATTCTAAATAACAATTTATTTTACCTATATAAAGTTACTGTACTTTAAATAAAATCCCACAGTAATCGCAAAGCAGGTCGATAGTGTTTGATTTGATAAGTTGGGTGTTCAATCTTTCGTTTGTATGTATACATAACACCTTAGTCCTCGAGAACGGCAACCAACTCAACTGATATCGTATCAAATGATAACAGCAATCAACCAATGAATAAGCAATGGTCGATAACATTATAGTAATAGTAGCGATAATCTATATTGTGGCGCTCCAGAAGATAATTTGTATACTATTTTATAACGGCCTCGGTGATCGAGTGTTTTAGCACTTTCCAATAGTCGCCGGTACGATCCTCGCAAGTACAAACAGTACAAACATTTGTATTAATGTAATGTGGACTCTATTCCCCGCAATTAGCCCCTCATTTAGACCGTTGCGCGTATAGAGCTGAGACTACTAAAGTAGCCAGCCACACACAGCACAGCTTGAGCGGCTGTTTTGAACATTTATATTGTTGAGTATGTTTGTTTGTATTGCTCTCGGTTGTTTTCTATGTATATTATGTATTTATACAAATTTAGTGTTTATATCAGTTGTCTAGAACCCATAACATAAGTTCTGTGTTTCTTGGGAGTAGATGGCACTGTCTGAATTGTCTAGGATTATTATTAATAAAATAATAATAACAATAATCTCAGGACAATTCACACAGCGCCATCTAGTCTCAAATTACGTTAGCTAAAGATTGCGTTATGGGTACTAGACAGCTTATACAAATATATAGATATTTTTTTGCTAAAATACATACATAATATATATAAAAAACACCTAGAGCGATACAAACATCATACTCATGAATACAAATGTTTGTGCCGCGCAAGGCATCGAACCCGCGACGATCAGAAGTCAAGTGGTGTACAAAACCGCTAGACTACCGAGGCCGTCACTGCCATTATTGTTATTATTTATCTGATGAAGGAAACACTGATGACAATCAAAGATATTCAGCGGAGTGATTCAAGAGGAAGGTTTATATGTATAATACGTGTTATAGTATATAACAAGCCTAAAAATTTAAAGATTTGTAATGAATCCTTGCTAAGCCCGTACGGTTCGCTAGTTATATATACAAACCTAAAATTAATCATTCAGGTAGCTGTAGGTACCTTATAAACATACATAGTACACATGTATAGACTGCCCACAATCAATACCGTAAGGTGTTGATATACACAATACAAACAGTAAGACAACTCCCAAAACAGAAGTATTCACGTATCATCCAATTAATAAACACACGCTGGAGAAAGGTAACCATTATTATTATAATTAATACGTACTTAATCTCTTAATGTTTTACTACTGATAATATTCTGAAAGTAAATACAGAAATTATCACAACTATCTATATATAAAGATAGATATTTAGATTACCTACAATTGTTCTCACTTCCGGTTTTTCAAGAGTGACACAAGATGGCGGCCTGGGAACAGTGATTAGGACTAAAATGCCATTATACGAGCAGATCGCGAACGAAACTGACGAGTCATTAGCATATTCATAATTGAATAGAAATAATCATTACATAGTATAAAACAAAGTCGCTGTCGCTGTCTGTCCGTCCCTATGTGTGCTTAAATCTTTAAACGGTTTTGAAGCGGTTTTTTTAAATAGATTGAGTGATTCAAGTGGAAGATTTATATGTATAATACATGTACACCCGAAACCGGGCGACTAGCTAGTAATTTATAAAATAAAATATACATTTTTTTATAAAAAAGAATAAGTTTTAGACAGTTTTGAGGAGTAAATTTTTTTTAATCTGTCACTTATTCGGAACGCTGTTTATAATTGAAGTACTTGACCACATGACTAATGTGAAGATTGAATCGATCACTGTCGCTGGACAACAGCTGTTTTCTAAGATATAATTAAACTAACATACATAACAACTATTATATAATTCATCATAAACTAAGAATTAATTATTCTTTATTTCATTTTGTTGGGGCGTAATGATTAAGACAGTTGATAAAAAATAAATTCAGATCAAGAAATGTACTTATTCATTTATTCTGTGCATTAAAAATACTCATATTTAACAGATCTACTATGGACCCTTATATAAAATACATGAGATCTTTTGCGAGCTTTTCTTTTTACGTCGCTGAATGTTTTTATGTAAAAAATGAAATACATATAATCTTTTATGAAGTTTTAAATTGTATAAATATACGTAATATTTAATAATATATACACAAATTATATAAGTTATTAATATAAGTTATTAGTCTAATAGATATAAATAATTCTTATCTAATATTATCTCACATAGTTTTATTTATAAATATTATTCAATATTATCTATTTTTATACTGAC
Organism: Achroia grisella; assembly: GCF_030625045.1. Taxonomy (NCBI): domain Eukaryota; kingdom Metazoa; phylum Arthropoda; class Insecta; order Lepidoptera; family Pyralidae; genus Achroia; species Achroia grisella. The sequence continues at coordinate 941,731 of NW_026712605.1, read as the reverse complement.
TTATTTATTTATGAAAAATAATTTAATAAAATTACTAAATCAACTTGTAATATAAAATAAAATAATACTGTAATATTTTCTTTCATTTTAACAGAACGAAAGTGGAAAATTAATCTGCAACATTTTCCTATATTATTACTTTTTAAATCCACGTGGAACTTTATACTGTATTTATTTAATAAGAATAATAATTAATTATTTATTTACTTTTTACTAACATGTATAGAAACAAATACATGTAGTATTTTTGGATAACACAGTGTAGAAAATTTACTGTTACAAATAATTGCTGTGGGAAGTTGATGTCTGAAATAATTATAAATTGTAAAACAGATCATCAGTATTGTTTAGGTTGTTTCCATATCTGTTGTTTAATTACGAGTATATAAAACGAAATATGTTTTTTATTCTTAAATCAAATTTAAAAGAAATTAAAGAAAGTTCACTATTCAATAAAGTATTTTTTTGTGCTTCTTCTTTACTGTACGTTGCAAATAAAGTTTATTCTATCTATCTATTTTTATTCCCTTCAACCTCGTATTCATTCAAGTACTAGTTGACTGGCGCAGCTTCGTCTTAACATTAGTAGCATTGTATTACATTGGTGTTATACAATATACAATGTCATACAAATGGACATGACAACATACATAGGTCTGCTTGTACAGAAATAGCTATCGATATTGTTTATGTACCTGGCAAGCTAACATACGCACCAAGGTGGACAGCCTTGGGTAACTTTTATTCTTTCTCTAATATATCTTAATCTTATATCAAGTTTGTGAATATGGATGTATGTATGTTGCTCTTTCACGCAAAAGCGACTGAACGGATTTTGATGAAATTTTACAGTAATATAGCTTATACATCAGTATAACATAGGCTATAATTTAAAAAGATAGTGTATAAATTTGGTGATATATAATGATAAATGTCAAGTAAGTGTGGTGCAGACGAACTTGTGTAAGTCAGCTAGTATATTATAAGAGTCTATGCAATAGCAATTCTTCCCAATTGCTATTACTTACTTCATAAATCATAGAGAAATTCTTTATTAGGATATCGTGTAATGGCGGAAAATACTTCTGTCATTAAATCAAATTATATAAAAAATAATTTGTTAATGTAGGACATTTTAGCCGCTTATGATCGTCAAGGTATTTGTATTAATATTTTTTCCCGACCGACCTAAAATAAATCATAAAATTTATTGCTTACTAGCTCTTCCCGCGACTACGTCCGCGTAGAATTTAACTTTATTTTTCTAAAATAAAAGTAGCCCAAGTTACTCCTACTAGGCAACTCAAATAAATAAACATCTACATTTTTTTTTGTAAATCCTATTACTTAAAACCGAACGTTTGTGAGTATGGATGGATGTTTGTTACTCTTTCACGCAAAACCTACTGAACGGATTTTGATGAAACTTTCCAGCTTATAGATCAGAATAACATATATAGGCTATAAATTTCACACGGGTGCAATCGCGAGCATAGTACGTACGTTCATAATAGACATAGCAAAACACCGTCTGGCTGTTTTCTATGTCTATTATGAACGATACAAACAATCAAACTTATGGGCAAAACTTTCGTCCGATGCGGGGAATCGAACCAGCGATTTACGATGTTCTAAATCGCTAATCCACCGAGGTCGTCTTTGTATTAGCTGTTTTGGATTATGGCTGTGTTTACATTACAAAATAAGGAAAAATGGTGGAATACTATTATTGCAGTGTCCGATAGATACCCGTATAGTGTAGCAGATCCGTGTTTCTCAATCTTTTAGATTTCGCAAACCCTTTACAGGTTAAAATATTCTAGTGATCTCTTGTGTCATAGAAAACCAAACAAATAATTTAATGAAAAGCCTACATACGTTAGTTAGATAGAAATTTGTTTTTATTTTAGTACTTTTATCTACTGCAAACCAGGGATGTTAAGGAGCTCCGTAACCGTAACCGAATCTATCGGATATCCGATATAATAAAATATCCGTAACCGTAACCGAATTCGAAATTAAAGTTTCGGACAATATCGGATAGGTGCAGAGCCTAATTGAGACACGTTATGTAACCATTTTATTAGCTATTTGTATTTTACTATTAAAATTCCTTAAAAACTTAATATCCGTAACCGAAATTATCCGAAACTAAAGGATAATTCGAAATAATTTCATATCCGCATCCGGATCCGTATCCGGTATAATAACTATTCCTATATCGGAAACCTATCCGTATCCGAAATTTTATATCCATAACATCCCTGCTGCAAACCACACTGCGTCGACACCGACGACGTTGATATACGAACCTCGACTTTTTCTTTCAGCCGACGACCCCCAGAGTAAGGCTGCGCGACCCCCTAGGGGTCGCGATCCACAGATTGAAAAACACTGTAGTAGATTATACACTCATATAATATTGATGAGGACCTTGCTCTCTCCGTGACCCAGTTTGCTTCCAGCGATAGCGCTCGTGCGATGTGACACTTGTTTATTTTCAATTCTTTTTAATAATTTGTAAATATTAATAGTATGTACTCGTTATCAGCGACAGCACCTTATCACGTGGTACGGAGGCGTGTTGCTTCGCTTTTGTTCAATTTAAATAATGAAATTTTCTTCATTACATAGTATATAACAAAGTCGCTGTCACTGTCCATCCCTATGTATGCTTAAATCTTTAAAAGATTTAATCTTTAAAACTACGCAACGGATTTTGAAGCAGTTTTTTTAATAGATAGAGCGATTCTAGAGGAAGGTTTATATATGTAATACATGTACATCCGTGCGAAGCAGCAGCGAGTAGCTAGTCTATAGATAAAAATAAAATTAGAGTGTCTGTTTGTAAAATTGAAATAATCGTTGTTTACTACCAGCATATGAATATAAATACGGTACATACACCAAAATAACATTATATAAAATTTTTGTCTGTCTGTTTGTTCCGGCCAATCTCTGAAATTGCTGGACCGATTTCTACGGGACTTATTAGCAGGTAAGATAGATGGTTAGAACCACAGAATATAAAAAAACGTCATTTTTGAGTTTTGTCTTGTCATATTCTCTCATACTACAGTAGTAGATCTCTAATAAGGTATTACGAATTGTGAGTAAGAAAGAAAAAAAAACTGTAGAACTATATTTGACTTTACTCAAGGACGCAGTGTGACGTACGAAAATAAAGATCCCATACTAATGGACGCGTACTACGGTCAGTGATGCCAGATTGGAGGCTTTCCCTCGAATTTGAGAGGATTTATGGATATGGGGAAATTAACACAGATGTTCGGGAAGTTTTGTGAGGAAGAAACTTAAAAATTGGTTTTGATTTGGCGTTGTTGCGAATTATTTTTTATTATCTATGTTTTTTATAATATTATATTGTTTTACATGTGACATAAGTCAATATAATATTCTACTACATCGGTGCCGTTTTCTTTGCTCGTCGTCTTGATCTCCTTCTTTCACTGGCGTGTTAATGAAACAGAAACATAAGTCGAATAAGAACAACAACATGTTCATTACAAACTTCCTTTATGAATGAATAAATAAAACAATATTTCTACTCACAGAAAATATTAACGGGTTTTATTTTTCTTCAAATAATGAATTTTAGACAAAATTTGGCGGGAAATCAAGACGGCGATCTGGCAACACTGACCGCGGTAAATTCATTTGTGCACGCGTCGACCGCGTGGTCGGAACGCTTAAAATGCTGCTCGACGACAATACACATTTAATTTTACGAGGAATGTCGTAAGGAGCAACATTTTAATTTGCTTATATTTAATGACGATCTAGGCCAATGACTGATTGTGGTATGTTGACAACTGATAGAGACTGGACAGTGTAGAAGCTGTTGTATTGTTTTTAAAATAAATGAAACGGTGCAAAGAATATTGAATTATATTTGGAACTTTATTGCTTATCATTACGCAATGGGCCGGTTTCATTTCAGTACCAAATCCGTTTAGTTGTTCTCTAATCTTATTCCGCTTTATTAATTTTAGATATTGAACTGTTCAGTTCTTATCTTTCGGGATGTTTAATTTGAAAACGTTTTGTGGATGAAATAATCCAATAACTGGTTGAATGTAATTTTGGTAGAGAATTATATTAGTGAACTAGCTTTTGCCCGCGGCTTCGCTCGCGTTAATTTATCCCCGTAGGGGTGGAATTTATCAAAATCCTTTCTTAGGGGATGCCTACGTCATATTAGCTTTATGCATGCAAAGTCTCAGCCCGATTGGTTTAAAATTGACAAAGTTTCATATAAACTTTCATCCCCTATTTTATCCCTTTGGGGGTAGAATTAATCAAAATCCTTTCTTAGCGGATGCCTACGTCTTAACATCTACCTGCATGCCAAATTTCAGCCCGATCCGTCCAGTGGATTGTTAATCCAGTAACGTGGTTGCTTGATTACATAATATTAACATTTTGCTACCAATTCTCAATTAAAGCGGATTATAATGAGATTTTGTATCTATAAATGAAGTAGCTTAATTCATCATCATCTGCTTCTTCCTTATCCCATTTATTTGAGGTCGGCGTAATATGTTTTTCGCTTCCATTCATCCCGTTGTTCGCAGTCAACGCGTTATTTACTCCCTTTCTTACCATATCATCTTTCACACAGTCCATCCATCTCTTTTTCGGCCTTCCTCTGCCCTTATAACCATCCACATTAATATGTATTCAAATGAAGTATTTTAATTACAAACAGTTGTATGACTCGTAACTGACACTCAATAGTACATGATCCCAAAACTGTCTACTTTTATTTGTTTCAATGTCTACAAAATCTATTGCCATACACATAGATATTGGTATTTTAAAATTTCATGTAAAAATGACATGTACAGTATAAACTTATTATATTTAATTTTATTCAACTATTATTTATTTCAAATAACATCTATTCAAAAGGGAAACACAAGTTTTCTGTTCATTCTTCTTGTGTTGAGTTTGCGTTTCGAATAAGTGGTAGAATAAAAAATATGACTATTCAAAAGTGTTTGTATTGAGTTTATTTGAATAGAGATTGTAAAATCTTCTTAAGAATGAAGAAGTTTTTACAGTTGAAATAGAAATAATCTTTATTCAAATAAAGATTATTTTATTCATGAAGTAGTCTTTACAGTTGAATTCATTAATGAAGAATGAAGAATTTTTTACAGTTGAAATAGAAATAGAAATAATCTTTATTCAAATAAAGATTATTTCTATTTCAACTGTAAAACCTACTTTATTCGAATTGAAATAGTGGCATTTTAAATGCCCGACTACCGTGTAGGGGCCTACAGGTGTACTAATATCATTAACCAACACCGATTAATAACCGATTTGGCGCTCGTTACTTGAGCATTAGAGTCGATAACAAACTGCTATTATAAATGTATTAATTTATCAGTACCCTCTGACCGATAGCGGGCTTCTTCGATGGCACAGAACCAGTTTTAACATTATTGAGTTCGAATATTTTCTAAAATCTTACATATATATAAGCTCTAAATTTCGGTGTTGCCAGCGATTTTGAATGAATATACGGATTATTTGAGTGGTTGTACTAATAGGTATTTCCAACTAATGGTATTTTAAACAATCACCTTCTGCTTGATGGTAGTTATTTTTTATTTCAAGAAGCTCAAGGTATTTAGTTGTTACGTTTCACAATTTATAAGGTTTATTCTGTAGGTATATAAATTTACGTTTTTTCTTACCGATTCGTTTTGGCTGAATCAATTTTCCAATTAATAAAAAAAAGGTAAATCTTATATGAACGAAAATGTTTGTAGAGATGTAAATCTCCGTAAAAGAAATAATTTTCATTTAACTTAAATTCGGAGAAATTTATGAAAACAAAAAGTAATTTGTGAGAACAAGTAGGGATAAGCCGATTGATAGTTATTGATCTTGTGGAATAAAATATGTATTAATGTATACAATTGTCTATCACGACGGATCAATATGTAATTGGAATGTACGTAGAACGGACGTCCGCCTCAAGTATGCTTCGTGGCGTTTCATGGGTAAATAAGAGATTGACCATTTTTATGTAACACATTTCGTTCACCATTGTAGTAGTTGAAGTCGCATGTAAACAAACATTGACCTTGATGTACCCAGCTACATGTGTGTACACCTACAATACATACACATTATATAATAGTTCAACAATATTCGACCTTGTTACAACGTAATAGAGTGCTATGGTATATATTATAAATTATAGCTACTGTAATCTTTTTGGTGACATGTCAACAATATGTAAACATGATTTCTTTATGTAGGTTGCGTAGATGCTGACATTATTTGACTATAAAGGACCATTAAACTAATGTTACGATTAGAATCCATTAATTAAAGACACGGTGGTATATTCACCTTCGATTCCTTCGGATTCAAAATATTCTTAATGAAAAGTGCTTGTGTGAAGTCTTGTTTCATTGTTATATTGGCAGTTGATATCAAAGACATAGTTTTTGATGAGTTACCACCATCTGGACTAATTTTAAGATTAGAATAAATTAATTTAAGACGCGGTGGTGTATTCACGCTTGTTCGAATCGAATTCAAAATATTCTTAGCGAAAAGTGCTTGTATGAAGTTTTGTTTCATTATGATATTGGCAGTTGACATCAAATATATTGTCATTTATGAGTTAGCAGCGTCTGGACTAATTTTAGGATTAGAATAAATTAATTTAAGACACGGTGAAGTGTTCATGCTCGTTCGATTCGGATTCAAAATATTCTTGGTAAAAAGTGCTTGTATGAAGTCTTGTTTCATTATGATATTGATAAAGACAATGGTTTTGATGAGTTTTCTTTATGGATGATAATGGAATGGTGCACCCACCTATTACCGTCTAGAATTTGTCTAGACATCTTAAATATGTTGGAAACACTTGTGGTTGATTTCCTGTGAATTAGCCACAATGGGCTAACTGACCTCACTTCATATTCACCCGATCATCCTCTATTGGTGCTCCGCCAGCGTACTCCGTTACCGCATTCCATTGTTATCCATTACAAGAATAGATGATGTAGATAAAAGAACATTAAAACCGCTTAAACAGTTAAAGAATAAATAATTAAATAACTAGTATTTTAGTTTGTCTTATACATAAAATTCTCGTGTCACAATGTTAGTTACCATACTCCTCCGAAACGTCTTGACCGATTTTTATGAATTTTTATATGCATATTCAGTAGATCTGAGAATCTACTACTATTTTTGATAATTCTAAGTGATAAGGGTAGGTGATAAAAAATAAAAAAATAAATGTTAGACATATTAATTTTTTTATTTTTTGGACAATATTTTTTTCTTTTAAAACGTGGCTTTTTAAAATACACATACCCTTATACCATCAACCCATATTTCTAAGTGATAAGAGTTGCCCATTCATACTCCTAAGTGATAAGAGTTGCCCACCCCTAACATTTTCTTTTTAACTTTTTGTACAAAATTTTTATATGTTATTTTTTTATGTGACATTAAAAAATACATAAAATCCCAAATTTTCACCCTTCTACCATGAACCCCTGTTTTTTAATATCCATTTTCATTTATGTGGTAAAACAACGTTTGCGGGGTTAGCTAGTAATCTATAAATATTAACACACTAAAACATCCTTACTTACCTATTTATAATATTAATACAGATTAATTGTTAGATCAGTATAATTCTCTGATGGCGTATTTCTGTAGCCTTCGTTTAATCCTTGTGGACAATGACTCACGTCACTATGTAGATAATAGATAACACATGAATGAATTTTACGATGCGTCTCACAGTGACTTCAACGCCATAAAATAGTAATAAATTTAACGAGAGCTGCTTTTTATTTAACATTTTATTGCTTCATTTCATTATAGCTGTATAACTTAGTATTCTATTGGTGTTCAATTTGTTGTTAATCATATACGATGTATGCGTGTATTGGAACGCGTTACTTTGTTAGCGTATTAATTCGAAGCCTATAAATTTAGACATTTATTTTGTAGATTTGGACAGATATGTGGGCGCACATACCTTCTTGTCTGAGCCTCCCCACCCCCAACACTTCAGCATGGACAGATCTACATTTGAATTTCGAACCAAAACTAAATTTATTGAGGTGGTAGCACCGCAATTGGAAAAATTAGTGTATAATGGAACAGGGGTACCGAATGTTATCTTCTCTAGTATGTAAAATACATAATATCTCAATAGCTTAGAGTTTAGACGAATTATTGCTGTATGTAATACAGTGATTATCCGTCGACTCCTACTGCGACACGTTTGAGGATAGTGTGCATAACTCTTCAGCGATTATGTCGCTAAATGTAATGTAAATTTATTTTGGATTGCAAACTAGCTCTTTACATTTATCTAGTCACTTTGTGCATCCATGTCAGAAACTGGAAAGTAAATAATTAAACTTGTTTGGCTCTAAGTTTTTAGCGTCTGCTTATTAATTTGAGATGAATGCTGGACTCTGATATGCACGTTACATTTTATTTTATTTATGGAATTTAACTTTATTTTTCTAAAATAAAAGTAGCCTAATTTATTCCTTATTACATCAGCTACCTGCCAATAGAAGTCCCGTCAAAATCAGTCCAGCCATTTCAGAGATTAAAAAAAATGATATTTTGGTGTATATACCGTATTTATATTCTTATGCACGTAGTAAAATCGTCATTAGAATTAGTAACTAGTTAGTATCGTCATTTTTGAAGCTAGAAGCTTGAAACTTCATTTTGAGGTTGTTGATTAAATATAAATAAATATTTATTTATTTATATATATATATATACGGTGCCTACAAATTAATGAAATATATCTTTATTTATTTCATTAATTTGTAGGCACCGCTTTCATTAAAATGTTGACTGCTTAACAATGTTCCTTTATCACATGTTTCGTTAAGTCAATAATCATTGAAATAAATAAAATTAATTAATATTATTATTCTTAGTACAATATTACTAAACCAATAACCTAATGTAACATTCCGAAACTAAACCTCTAGTATTAAATTTAAAAGAAAATCGTTGACAAAGTTTTGTTTTTATTCATATTACTTTATTCACAAATGTAACAAATCTCGTTACACAACAGCATGTCAATAGTAATTACATTTTGAGATAATTATGTCACAATTACAATTTTAAGTATTCAAAATAATAAATTAAATAATATATAACATAGTAATAAAAGTCACTTAATGGAAAATGTCATAATTGTACATTGGAATTCAGATATTCCGTCACATTGTAAATTGTATTTTAACTACTTATAAGTATTATCCTTCCACTCCTTTCGCTCCTCGAGCGCTGTGATGGCTGGCTCATCCGTCATACTCGTGAACGGGTGCTGCTTGGAGGGACTGGTCTGCTCTAATCACTATGACTGATTTCCTCTTATTAATTGTTTAACCAGTTGGTTATATATTCAATATTTTTCTATTTGAGTATTTAATTGAATTAGTGCTAATTGGTGGTTTGTATTCACACACTTAAACTTAAAAATGTAAAGTAATAATAAAATTATTTAAAAGAGCAACACGCAAGTTTCTTGTGATGAGACAGCTTTCCGAATGAGCGGTAGATTAAAAAAATCTAATGACTATTCAAAAGTGCTTCAATGTAAGTTTATTTGAATAAATGATTTTTTATTCTATTCCACTGTTATTTACCACTTATCAGTCTTAACTAAGTCTAGCCTAAGTTACTCTATATAACATTAGCTATATGTGACTGAGAGTCCCATTAAAACCGGTCCAGCTGTTTCAGAGATTAGCAGAACAAATAGGCAGACAATTGTTTTAATTTTTTTTTATGGCCGTACCATATAGGTATGCACTACATGCATATAAAAGATATAACTTTTGTATGCATTTATTTTCATCAATTATATACTTCTATTTTATTTACTTGTATAGAAACGCTTAAATTTTCTCTGAACGGTAATAAAAGTCTTCGGATATGTCCTTACAAAGTTCCTTGCGTTAAAATAAACGAAGATAAGATGAGGGGACCGAATGAAATAAAAAATGTCTTCGGATATGTCCTTACAAAGTTCCTTGCGTTAAAATAAACGAAGATAAGATGAAGGGACCGAATGCAATAAAAAAATGTCTTCGGATATGTCCTTACAAAGTTCCTTGCGTTAAAATAAACGAAGATAAGATGAGGGGACCGAATGCAATAAAAAATGTCTTCGGATATGTCCTTACAAAGTTCCTTGCGTCAAAATAAACGAAGATAAGATGAGGGGACCGAATGAAATAAAAAAATGTCTTCGGATATGTCCTTACAAAGATCCTTGCGTTAAAATAAACGAAGATAAGATGAGGGGACCGAATGAAATAAAAAATGTCTTCGGATATGTCCTTACAAAGATCCTTGCGTTAAAATAAACGAAGATAAGATGAGGGGACCGAAAGAAATAAAAAATGTCTTCGGATATGTCCTTACAAAGATCCTTGCGTTAAAATAAACGAAGATAAGATGAGGGGACCGAATGCAATAAAAAATGTCTTCGGATATGTCCTTACAAAGTTCCTTGCGTTAAAATAAACGAAGATAAGACGAAGGGACCGAATGCAATAAAAAAATGTCTTCGGATATGTCCTTACAAAGTTCCTTGCGTCAAAATAAACAAAGATGAGTTGAGCGAGCCGAATGCAATTTACTCGTTGTACGCAATTGTACGCAATTGTACGCAATTGTACACAATTGCGTACAGCGAGCAAATTGCACTCGGTGACCGGCGGTGGTCTCGCCTCATGACACTTGTGACGCATGACCCCTCCTCCGCGACCCACCGGCCCCACCCCCCATCGGGGAGTGGGCGCGGCAACCGCTCACGTTATCTATTTATTTAAAGTTTCTAAAGATAGCTGCACAATACTTTTTATGAGTCATTTTTGCCACTTCAAAAAGAAGGAGGTTCTTATACGTTTACATTTTTGTGTAGGTATGTACCTAAAGATTTCGTAATATACCTACATATCTTATTATTATTATAAACGCGAAAGTTTGTGAGTACGGATGGAGGTTTGTTACTCTTTCACGCAAAAACTACTGTACGAATTTTGATGGTACTTTACAGTAAAATAGCTTATATATCAGAATAACATATAGGCTATAAATTAGACGCAGGTGAAACCGCGGGCACTTCTAGTATATATATACACAAGTGAGAAATAGAAATAATTGAAAGAGAAATAGAAGTAATCAATACAAGTACTTTTGAATAGTCATATTTGTTATTCTACCACTCACTCCGAACGCAGACTCATCACACTTCTTATGATATATGGTATTGCCATAAAAAAATCAAAACAATTGTCTATCTATTTGTTCTTGCTAATCTCTGAAACGGCTGGACCGATTTTGATGAGACTTTCACTCACATATAGCTAATGTTATATGGAGTAACTCAGGCTACTTTTAGAAATTTTAATTTCATGAGCAAGAAGCTTATGTGTTGCTGTTTTAAAATATCTTATACATAGTAGTACCACCATAATGATAATCTAAGACAATGGACACAGCCAATACTGTCTTTATCATAGGGGACACGCGGCCCGTGCCCAGGGCCCCCATTCTCAGGGGGCCCCCGAAGGACTGGCAATTTTTCTCACACATTCATTGTCAAAAGATTTTTGTCGGGCACACTACACTTTTTTCACAAATCAGTAATGTTATCAGAAGGTATTTACAATACTTATACTACACCATTATACCGATTACTTCGCTTATTCCTATGTTCTTATACCTAATAAGCTTTTTTTTCCAAAAGGGCCCTGAATTCTTGTGTGCCCAAGGGCCCCAGCCTAGTTTGAGACGTCGGTGGACACAGGGCCATCAATTCCCATGCTAAGAATGGGACAGAGAACTTTCTACAAAGTCTAATCTATTTCAAACGCTCGGTGCTCGAGTCTTACTCGTAATTTGCCGGTTTTTTCTTCTTATCAATCAAACGATACTAATCTATACTCTATGCACCTAAACATACTGTTCATTATTGAATCACACAGATCGTTGAGACACTTTCCAGATCTGAAAGCTACAATGCTTATACTTCAAAGAATAAAAAATAACCCACAAGTGACGTTTTAATTGATTATGGTGCGTAATTCCAAGTGTTATGGTATATAATCACTTGACACAGTTGGTGTTGGTAACTGGTGATCTGGTGACCGGGTTGGCAAGCTGGATCAGGTGAAAGGAGACATGAAGACCACCTCTATACGGAGATTGCATGAATTAATTATAACCAGCGATCAAATTATATCGCAGGTCTTATATACATAATGTATACTATGTTTACCATAACATATATATTATATAATAAATTCTAGTAGGTATGGTGTTGTATTATATAACAGTAATCTATATTTGTTGGTTGTTTGTTAATCTTATTATCTATACATATAAATAAAATTGGAGTGTCCGTTTGTAATATTTAAAATAACCGTTTTTACTACATGCATATGCAAATGTTATAGGGTACATGCACCAAAATAACATTTTTTCTGTCTGTCTTTTCGTTTCGGCTAATCTCCGAAATGGCTGGACCGATTTTGACGGGACTTGTTTTGGCAGGTAGCTGATGTAATAAGGAGTAACTTAGGCTACTTTTATTTTAGAAAAATGAAGTTAAATCCCACGCGGAAGAAGTCGCGGCAACAGCTAGTTATTAATTAATATTATAAACGCGAAAGTTTGTTAGTGCGGATGGATGTTTGTTACTCTTTCACGCAAAAACTACTGAACGGATTTTGACGAAACTTTACAGTAATATAGCTCATACATCAGAATAACATATAGGCTATAAATTTCATGCGGGTCAAACCGCGAACACAGTATGTATATAAAACTCCCAATGTCATGAATACCCGGAGAATACTTCTCTGAACTAAACTACTTCAGCCATTTTTTTTTAAATTAATTATCTATCGCAATGAAGGCCGTATGGTAACAGTATTCAAGTGGGGGGTGTGGATTGTTTGATCAGTGAACCTATCCACCCCCCGAAGGTGGCAGAAAACGGGACAGCGTGGAGGACACCTGTTGCCGGGGGGCGGACGACGCATCAACTTGACTTTTATAAGTAGATTAATTGATTCTAAATCTTTACAGTGATACGTTCTTAGAGATATTTTTTTTCTCTTTATTAACTTAGAAGCTTAGGATCACAATGTTCGCTTCGTCATCGCTTCTAAATTAATTACATACTTTACATTTAACTTACATCCAAACAACTTTAATGACTGATTTAAATTTAATTATATCTACAAATTCATAAATTTATTAATTAGCAGCCTCGGTGGTCTAGGGGTTTAGCACACCGCTTTACTTCCGATGGACGCGGTTCGATTCCTCGCCCGCCACGAATATTTGTATTCATGAGTATGATTGTTTGTATCGGTCTGGATGCTTTCTATGTATAATATGTATGTATTTACAAAAAAATATATATCTATGTATTTGTATCACTTATCTAGTACCCATAACACAAGATTTAGGTAGATTAATTTGGGTCTAGATGGCGTTGTGTGTATTGTCCCGAGATTATTATTATTATATGACATATTGTTTTTATTCACGTCTTAACAATAAATTTTTTTACACACAATATTGTATACATGTTGGACTTGATATCTTGAAGAGAATGCCACCAAGCATTCTCTACCAGTCAACCATCGTGTTGATCAGAGACAACAAGGCGGTCTTTTTAATTAATTAATATTAAAATATCAATACAAATAAACTTAACGTAAATAAATATTATTTGTTTGTATTGGATTTTACGTAAATAATATTGGATTATTGGATTTTGTATAAGTGATGTTTGAAGAGGTTAGTTAGGCCATCTAGACGACTTCACCAGGAATCAACCATCAATAGTTTGAAGGGAAAACTATTATTATACTTTTACTAACTTATACTTATACTTTTCTTCTATATGTACATCTATACATATAAATAAAATTGGATTGTCAGTTTGTAATATTGAAATAACCGTTTTTTACTACATGCTTATGAATATAAATACGGTACATACACCAAAACAACATTTTTTACAATTTTTGTCTGTTTGTTCCGGCTAATCTCTGAAATGGCTGGACCGATTTTGACGGGGCTATATTTGGCAGGTAGCTGATGTAATAAGGAGTAACTTTTATTTTAAAAAAATCATTAATTTTAGAAAAATAAAATTCAATTCCACGCGAAGTCGCGTGTGCAGCTAGTTACATATATATATATATATATATATATATGGATATTTCAATATGCTTGCACAGGTTGGTAAGCTAAAAATATACAAAAATTTAAGTTTTAAATAACTTGTTCGAAACTCGTACATTCCACTTCCATAAATAGTATACGGACCTTTGTAATGCGGGGGAAAAAATGAAAATAATTTTAATCACTTTACCTTCAACTAAAAATATAGCAATTTGATATGAATACGATTGGAGACATAATATATTCACGGTTGACCGCAATGAACGCGTTCTAGAAACTTCGGGTTTTACTCCGTTATTGAGACAGGCGTAAAAACACTACAGCCTTTCCGGGTTGTGATATATCTGTACTTAATATTAATACCAAATTAAGGAGTCTGTTTGTACGTATTAATCTATGAAAATATCAGGCGAATACGGATAAAACCTCTTTACATTTCACACCTCTTTGACGATTTTGGTGGCCTATTGGTTCAGCACAGTATTTGTATCAATTATCTAGTACCCATAACACAAGTTTTAGCTAGCTTAACTTGGGTCTAGATGGCGTTGTGTGAATTGTAAAAAAATAATCTCTATCCTAAAGAAGTCGGCATTACACAGCGTCTATCAGAAATAACACAATCGGGCATTCTTACCTTCTTCGGTCATGTCTCACGAAGAACCGACACATCCACAGAGCGGTTTGTCATACAGGGTAGAGTTGACGGTACCAGACGCCGTGGACGATCACCCATGTGATGGATCGACCAAGTCAAAGCAGCAGTAGGGTGTCCATTCCACAAGTGTAACAGAATAGCAGCCAGTAGCGAGAAATGACGAGCTGTCGTACGGCGGATAACATCAACCTCATACTCCACTACATAATGACCACTACCTCTGTTCTGTCAAGAACGTATCGAAAGAGAAGAGAAGAGAGTCGGGAGATATTACCTTATATCCCAAAACATATGAAGAAGAAGATCCTTAAGCAATTAACCATCACGCTACGACCTATAGCAGCGAAGAGAAACCAAAATATGGTCTAAATAAATACTAAGCGAAAATAAGGAATAGCACACGTGGGTGACACGGTTAAACATCACGCTACATCCTTAAGGAGCCGAGCGAAACGAAAAGTCTAAATGAACGTTAAACGAAAAATAAGTAATAGCACTGACGGGTGATACACGGTAGGCCGGAGGACGAGACAAATAAAACTGGTTTTAAATGAAATAGCGGGTGAAACAGCAGTGCAGTGTTAGTTAACTTATAATTATTGTGGGTATTTTTGCTTACGTGGGTGAGAGGCTGAGCTCAGACGTCATTCGGTGCGGTTCATTGCACTGCAGTTATCGTTTCACCAATCGATTAAATAAACAAGCTTGCACCGCGTCCAGTCCACGAGTATGATATGCCCCTGTTGCCTGTGTAATGTTTGCTCACTTGCTACATATTTACCTTATGCACATATTACATGAAACGGAGCCAGTCACACCGTCATGTAGTTTGCTATTGCCATTACATTAAATCAATCATAATATCTTTATTCATGTAGATCTAGACTATTACGATATATATAAACGTATGTGTCAGGCGGGAGTTGGCCTTCAGCCGGTCCATAAGTCCTTCCACGGGTTTGGAGTTCCATCTGCACTCGCCCTCTATCGTCCGCTGAAGCTGTAAAGGTCAGCTGCGGTAAACAGCATTAGAGTAGTCCGAAAAAAAACATGTAAAACGTCAGTTCGTATCAAAAACCTATTCATTTAGAATCACAATCAACTCAAATATAAAACTAAATATCGCTCGATTTTTTTAATGTATGATAATGGAATGGTGCTCTCGCCTGCGCTAACGGTATACGCTGGCGGTGCACCAGTGGGGCATGACAAGATGAACACAAGGAAGGCCTGACAAGAGTCAGCTATCGTAATAAATGCCCGGTGACTTTGTCACGATTTGCTAACAGACTCTTGTCAGGTCTTCCTCATGACTGCCTCAGTCAACCAGAGTGAATCGCATGGAGGTCAAGATGATATGGTATATAGCTAGCAATGGGGTCATCAGTCCATTAATAACAGTCCCCTTCCCCGATCGCTTGATGTTTTGACACGCAAGCACTCTAAACAAACGTCAGTATATAACCTTTTGATCTACAATAACCTTTTGATGTTTACATAGTATTCGGCGTAAAATATTAATGATAGACAATAAAACAACGATAATTGTTACTTAGCATGCGACAAGTGTGACTTATAAATTGGAAACTATTTTTATTAATCTACGATTGTAGCAAACAAGCATACGGCCCATCTGGTAACCGGTTAAGGTGCTTATGGACGCCTGAAACACCCTTGTCAGGTAGCCGTTCTACGCTATGATCTTCTTTGTACTTTATATTTCAATAGATATCCCAGCAAATAAGGATTAATGGTAGAATGAAAATTTAGTAATGTCTCTCAAAGAAATATTATTTCTAAGGGATATAAAAATAAATAACCTATTCTCACCTACTCAGTATACATAGAAAATTTCATCAAAATAGATTCAGTAGTTTAGGTTTCCGTCGGGGACAAATACGTGACACGAAATTTTTGTTAAGAAGATATAAAGTTTAGATAAACTATTCATAAGTTTAAAGTAGCTAATGTGAACACAGCGTAATCATTTTGTAGTGTCCATTGGCTATCGTGCTGTAAATTGTATGTAATAATCTATTTATAAGTACATTCATCTGTAATCATGCTACTTAACTAATGATTAGTCACGCACTTAATTTGAAGATTATCATTACAACTATCTATAAATTACTGATAACGGACACAATTGTAAAGATTGAACACGAATTGGTATAGAGTTTTAATAATGATTATAATTTATTAATAAATAAATATTTACAACATAAATGTTTATAAATAATGAAAGTGTAAAGTCTGAAATGAATTCTTTAATGAATACAATCGCTAGACTCTAATTTGCACAGAACCAAACGTAGTCAATAATTACATAAGTAAAATCTGCGTAGTTAACTAAAAAATTGTTTATATTGAGAATTTTTTATATTTTGATGTGTATAGTGACAAAAAAATTGTATTTTAGGAAAATAATGTTAGCTAACTAAATACCGATTTAAAAAAACTAGGTACTAAAGCGCAAGTAAAATAAAAAAATCTTGCTTTTTAGTATGTCGAAGAATTATATTGCAACATATTTTTAGATCAGTTACTTCCAAGTCAAGTTTTTACTATCACATCGATAGCCATCAACAGGGAATCTATCCCCATATGCTGAAACTTAAGTCGTTTAGGACAGTGCGGTTTCGGAGCTTCCTCCCGCGTGCACTGAGATTGTGAAATGAACTACCTGCCGAAGTTTTCTCGAGAGAGTACAATATGGGGGTTTTCAGATTAAGATTCCTTAAGGATTGGCAACGCGCATGTGACACCACTGGTTTCAGGCGTCCATAGGCTACAGTAACCGTTTACCATCACATATACCGTATGCTCGTTTGCATCCATTTTATAACCTTCTCAGTACTACTCTTCATTAGTTGAATTTCACACGCAGATACATTAGCTTTGGAAATGTTGAAATGCAAGCTGACATTATAACTACTTTTACTCAGTTGTTGATAGGGACCGGTTAGGGAAATGTTGGTACTGGTTTGGTTTACGAAACCTTATGGTAATTTTTGGTATCATCGTAACTTGGGAATCATTATCAGTCCAATAAATTCGAGAGTTGAAATATAAATAGAAAATAACAAAGTTTCAAATTCAATGACCCTTAGTTGATGAGCACTAATACAAATGATGTACTGACATAGCAGTTTAAAAACAAAGCAATCCCATAAAAAGTTATGTAAATATCCATACTCAACAATAATGCGTGAAATAGAAAACAAGATGGCGATAAGTTTGAAGTTGTACAATAGCTAGGGATAGAGGGGAAGGAAATTGTTAGTAATGTATATCTTAAACCCCATTGCTAGCAATGATCCTTGTCAGGTTGACCTTCACGTGGTTCCTGGAAACCACTGTGATAAATTCCTAGTTCATTTATCACGTTGAGCTAACTGACCTGATTCACTTATTAGGCACTTATTATTATCTTATACTGGTGACCCGTTAGCGCAAGCGGGCGCAATATTCCATTATAGCTCATTAAAAATATTTAGGGATAACAAGTCAGGGACGCAAACATTCGATCGGTTGAATAAATTGGTTAAGCTTAAAATTTGCGTTCTCTCTATACACTCTACAACTAAAATCTTTAGTTGAGTTTGTGGCAATACTTGAATAGGGTTGTTTACTTGAGGCGATATTTATCGTTAGTTCAGGATACAGATAGAAATAGTTAAAAAACTAACCAATGCAAACTTTATATCGCCGTATACAAACTTCAGGAAAGTTTAAATATAGAAATTAAATGCCTACACTACCTACAGATTTAGTGCTTTTACGCCAGATGTGATGATCGACAACACCTCTCACAATATATGTTTGAACAGAATCAAATATCTAATCAGTTCCCGAAATAGATTTCAACCGCCTATTTTTTTTAATTAGTAAGACATACTTTGGGATGTTGTTCTCATTTGATAGTTTAATAAGTTTAATGACAGACAGGTTATTGGGATCCCCCGTTACCCGGAATGGTCAATCGGTACTATGTAACCAAAATTTATTACGTGGTGCCACTATTTTTAGAGTCGAATAATACTCACTTAGCAGGTTTTAAACATGAACCAGTTATAATTGACCAAACTCTTTATCTGTAAACACTTATATTATACTATTAATATATACATGTACTTAGGTTACACTTATGAGCGTGGCTTTAATCAGTTCCTTGTGACATTGGGTGTTCTGCAGGGATCTATACTTGGGCCCTTTATTTTCAATTTTTACACAATTATTTGATATTTTACATGGTCTTTTGGATTTCTTAAAACGTTGTAAGTAACGTACAGATCAGAGCCTAAGCCGATATTGTAGACACAATCGTATCAAATGCTATACGAGGATCTTTTTAAATAAACATACCACTTTTTTTAAACAAGCAAAAAACGATCACGTTCAAAAAATGCACCGTCGACTTGACTGAGAGACGACGATAGTAGATCACCTGTACTCAAAAACAACATACCAAAACCACCGGTCTCGCTTTACCGACCGGTCCGAACATTTCAAATTATTCGTATTTAATAGTAAAAGGGTGCTACTACTGACGCAATTAGTTGCAGACGCCAGTTATACGTTTCGGTCGATTTTGAACTTTATTTCTTTGAATGTATTTTTTTGTGTTCGCACAACTAGTTCTCGCTTATTTGGTTGCGTGCTTTTCAATGTTGTTGATCCGCTGATATTAGATACAGCGTGGCGGTATAAAAATAGTTTTTAAGAATGAATGTTTATAAATAGAATTGCGTCTACATTACGTTGATCACTCGTTTACGTATGTTATTTGCGTTGTTTGTAAGAGCCTAGTCATTTGTGATTATATTTTTTTAATTTATTTTAAATCCTGCAATATAAGTGTTAGGTGTATATACGACCTCCTTATCGGTTACAGATTTTATACTGTTAGTGTCAAATACAGATTAACGTAATTGTAAAAAAATATTAGGACAATACAATTCTTCTGCAAACGAACGTATTATTTATTGGTCATAACATATCATATCAACGCAAAAGAACCCAACCACAGTAATAGTATTATTTGTATATTTGATGGCCTCAGTGGTCTAACACACCGCCTTATTTCCGATGGTTGCGGGTTCGATTCCTTGCATGGCACAAACATTTGTATTCATGAGTATAATTGTTTGTGTCGGTCTGGGTGTTTTCTATGTATAATATGTATGCATCTACGAAATATATATATATATGTATTTGTATCAGTTATTTAGTATCCATAAAACAAACTTTAGCTAGCTTAACTTGGCGCTGTGTGAATTGTCCTGAGATTATTATTATTTTATTGTAGAAACGCTGTAGTTGCATAAGTATAAGGTATGTTCATCTTTCACTCTGGTTGCAAGCTATCATAATGTCGCCTACAGCGCTTTAACTTTTCTCTTTTTTCATACTGAATAACTTTGGTGAAAGTAGAGCAAACTGGCATGTCGATGATCTCGGCACGTTGATATAACATGTTATTATGTATATGGAAGTAAAGTCAGAGTATTATACACTGTTAGAACAGTAATAAATGATAAGAAAGAGATATGCTTCTAGACGTTTAATACAGCAGAACGCAGTAACAGAAGTGTCTATAAAACAAATTTATATAAAGAACACTTTTATTTTAAACTAGCTGGTTCCGCGACTTCGTCCGCGTGGAATTTAACTTTATTTTTCTAAAATAAAAGTAGCCTAAGTTACTCATTATTACATCAACTACCTGCCAAGAAAAGTCCCGTCAAAATCGGTCCAGCCATTTCAGAGATTAGCGGGAACAAACAGATAGACAGACAGACAAAAATTGTAAAAAATGTTATTTTGGTGTATGTACCGTATTTGTATTCATATGTATGTAAAAAGCGGTTACATAGTAAAAACCGGTTATTTCAATATTACAAACAGACACTCCAATTTTATTTATATGTATAGATGTATAAAACTGCAAGTAATCCTCATTGTAGGTCTAACAAGACCAAATAGGAAGATTCGCGCGTTTTATGATACACTAGCTACCCACCCCGGCTTCGCACGGGTGTACATCTAAATATATATAACTCAAAGGTGACTGACATAGTGATCTATCAACGCACAGCCCAAACCACTGGAGGGATAGGGCTGAAAGTTGGCATGCAGGTAGATATTATAACGTAGGCAACTAAGAAAGGATTTTGATTAATTCTACATAAATAAATTAACGCGAGGCAAAAGCTAGTGTATTATATATATAAACCTTCCCCTAGAATCACTCTATCTATAATATTAAAAAAACCGCTTCAAAATCCGTTGCATAATTTTAAAGATTTAAGCATGCATAGGGACAGATAGCGACAGCGACTTTGTTTTATACTGATTTTATAATGATAATGATTTTGTACCATGTAGCTCTTTCTCACATAGTTGCCTAGTATATCTAGCAAAAAGCTGCCGGAGTGCTTATATTAAACTTAAATATCATAAATATTTATTGAATAAATATGAATATAGAACTATATGTTACATTCAAAATGCAACATAAAACAAAAGACACATTTTGTAATATTGTTTTGTATATTAGTATATAAGTTTTACTATTTATTTTTCATTGGAGTTTGGATGTATTTTGTGTAATAATATATAAATTAATTGACCAAAACTGTTTATCCTACATAAGTAGGTAATCTTAAGGATAATACACGTCTACTACAACAATATTTGTATACATATATAACTGAATCTCGTTTCTACTAATAAAATAATTTTAAGTTTTCCCCAATATATTTTATAAAACCGCGAATGTTTGTGTTTTGATAGATTTTACATATTCAATTCAACATAACTCTTAAATTTACTGTCTAGTAGTCTGAGTGTTTTCTATGTACATGTATACAAAAAAAAAATCTATCTTTTATTATTATTAGTTAGTAGCAAATGTAGCAATACAATGAGCTTAGCTTGGGATATAATTATTATCATATGTGTATATATACAATTGTATATATACTATCATAGCTATATTTGGTTAGACCCAAATATACCTTATATAATCATGATTAAATTAGTATTATGTGGGATTCAAACTTGTGACCGTTAGGAAGCAAGTGTGTAAAACCGCTACATTAACTGATTCACCTGAGGAGTTCCATGAAACGAAGGGATGCTAATGACGCACGCGGCACCCTGGTTCACCTTCGTTCTTTGGTAAAACCCGCATCAGTTCAGCGTGTTTGCAACCGTATTTATTAATAGTTATAAGGTCTAATATATATTGCAGGAAGTGACGCAAATTAATTCATACGGTCAATTAAATCCAAGAACATGTATAGTGACGTGGGATTATTTATATACGTACTTAACTCCATCTGAATTGTTATGTAGTGCTATTTTATTACTGATAAGTTCTACTAATTAAATATATAAATCACATTAGACAACCCACACAGCGACATCTATTTATTTATTTATTTTGTTTGTTTAAAACGTACAAATACTATAAAGTTGATTATATAGTACACTAGATTTTCAGCGATTTCGTCCGCGTGGAATTCAACTTTATTTTTCTAAAATAAAAGTAGCCTAAGTTATTCCTTATTACATCAGCTACCTGCCAATAAAAGTCCCGTCAAAATCGGTCCAGCCATTTCAGAGATTAGCCGGAACAAACAGACATACAGACAAAAATGGCAAAAAATGTTATTTTGGTGTATGTAACGTATTTATTTATTCATATGCGTGTAGTAAAAAACGGTTATTTCAATATTACAAACTAATATTTGTATCAGTTATTTAGTGCCCATAATACAAGTTTTAGCTGGCTTAACTTGGGTCTAGATGGCGCTGTGTGTATTGTCTTGAGATTATTTATATATTTATATATATAATCCTTGATTCAATATACAGAGAATAGTGTATAGAGGATATGAAATTTTTAAATGAATCGTGTTTAGTGTTTCATGTGATTGTGTATGTTGTGTTGAGTGTACCTACTATAATGATTTGGAGTGCAGCCAACGCCGAGTGTCTCACGTCACAACAATACAATGAAACGTTAATGAGCTCCACCAACGTTCATAATGTTATTAAATATTTTAATAAGTATGTAAATACAGGGGTCCAGGCTCCGGATATGATTTTGTCCCATTCGGTATCGAGACCCTTGGTCCGTGAGATCCTAGCGCTATAAGACTTTTCAAAGAAATAACGAAAAGGTTAGGCGACATCACAGAAGACCGAAGAGCTGGCAGCTACCTTGGACAAAGAATTAGTCTAGCTATTCAAAGAGGGAACGCTGCCAGTATCGTCGGAACTTTGCCTAAAGGGACCCCTTTTAATAATGTATTTTAGTTATTGTATTATATTTTTTAAGCTTCTTAATTTTAGGTTCTTAGTTGTACATATATTGTTTATTTTTAATAAGTTATATATGAAATCATCTTTAGGTGCTAGGTTATAATCTGTTTTAAGTACCCATAACACAAGCTCTACTTGGTAGGAATTTTAGAGGTTCTGATTTAGCCGAAAAAAAAAAAACACGGAACGATATTCCTCCATTAACGACGTACGCCGTTATTGATTCAAATTCAAATTCAAAATATCTTTATATTAGATATCATGTAGGTCTATTACAGATTCTTATGACATGTCAAATCTACCGTCAGTTCGGAATGAGATCGAGATGAGAAGAACTGACAAGAAACTCAGCTCGTATTCTTTTCAAATAAATGTTGTACATGTTTACAATAATACAGATTCATTTAAATTCAAATTTGGGAGAATAGAATGACCACCAGTATATGCTATTGCAAAAGCAAAAAGTCTAATCATTGTTCGTAACCTAAACAGATCAGTACCCACAAGCAGCACCCGTTCACGAGTATGACGGATGAGCCATCATTGCACTCAACCATATTAGAGGGACCACATCGACCCGGCCCACCACGCCGCCACAAGTTTGAACTTTATAGCGAGCATAACTGTTTCAAGTTACTCCACTACGTCATTTATATTATTTACAGCATAGGCTGTACCAATCATAGTTTTCACCCATGGCAATATTTAATTTACATTATAAATTAAATAAATTACAATAATTAATTGACGAAGAACTGTCAAGAAATTAGGGTCGTAATTCTTTTAAAATTAAATTAGATATATAGTGAATAGTTTTTTTTAAATTTACCAGATTTACATGATTCTTTATTCACTGCAAAATAATTTATGGAGGAAATAAAGTTGTAATTATATTTTATTATGAATTCATTTTTTACATATATTATACAAAGAAAATATAAAGTACTTCTCGTTAATTTAATATTATATCCTAGATGGTATCGCGTAAAGTATATACGAGCGTTTAAACCTACACAAAAATCCCAAAGGCTACACCAAATTGTGTTGAGCAGGAAAAATATTTAAATTAATGTATAACCAATTCTTCAATAAATCTAGAAGTGAGCGGGCAGTAAGCTGTCTCTCATACAGGCAAAGCTTATGTGGGATTGCGTGTTTACCCGCCTCGGGGACACTTACTGTACCCAAAGGCAATCACAACTTAATTACTCGTTTTAATTTCACCCTGGCAGCCTGTCCAATATACGATCGCGGGGGTAGACTGTGAGAAATTGCGCAGGACACGTGAATTATTTACGATCGGAGAACTTTATAATTTGAATTTTAGAACATATATTCAAAATTGAAGACTAATAACTCAAATAGGGAATTTTTATTTAATATGGAGAACTTCATAATTTGAATTTAGAACATATATTTAAAATTGAAGACTCATAATTAATTCAAATTGAGAACTTATATTTAAAATGAAGAACTTTATAATTTGAATCGAGAAGATACATTTGAAATCGACAACTTACAATTCGAACGGAGAACTTATAGTTTAAATGAAGAACTTCATAATTTGAATTGAGAACATTTTTTAATATAATTGAAATGGCAAACAAGTTGACGCGATGCCCACTTGGTGGTAAATGGTAACCGTTGCCTAAATAAGCTGCATGAAGAGCATTACGAATATCATATTATCATGTCGAACGTGAAACCACTCTTGCGATGCTATTCCGGGAAATTGAGATGTCTCTTTTAACCTGTAATTTCACTGTATTTTGTCAACGTACAACCAAAACATAGCTTACAATGCAAGCTGTTTGGCGACTGAAATAGTTAGACAGAGATATCTAGATTTTTATTAAAGTCAACCTCAAAGATACTAATGTTTACTATTGTTCACACACACACAGTGAATTTAAAACATGGCAGCGTCCGTGAATCAGCACACAGACACGTCTAAGATGACTTTTGGCGACCATAAAATTTATCTACTGATGTACTTCACTTCCTTAGTGTCATTAAATGATAAGTAGAAGATTTTTATGCTTCTTGCCTACTTGAAGTATCTACTTACTACCTTATTATAACTATAGGTACATATTACTAGCTGTGCTCTTTATTTCGTCCGCGATACTTCTATACAACCTTTCATCTCCTCTTTCAACCCATTACAACCCTTTATTCGCATTAAAAAGTAGTTTATGTCTTTTTTCAGAGTCTAGACTATATGTGTACCAAATTTCATTTAAATCGGTTTAGTGGTTTTGGTGCGAAAGCGAGACAGACAGACAGAGTTAATTTCGCATTTATAATATTATTACCTTACTGGATTAAGGATAGTTATAGCGTGAGTGGTTCGCTCGGTATCGACGGGGAATTCATCCCCACACGCTGGAACCTAAGTGGTCTCGGACAGTGCGGTTTCAGAGGAACTTCCTCCCACGTACACTTAGATTGTGGAATGAACTGCATGCCGAGATTTTCTTTAGACTACATCTTGGGGGTATTCAAGGTTTTTTAAGGGTCGGCAATGCGAACGTGACACCCCTGGGGTTTCAGGTGTTCATAGGCTACGGTAACCGTTTACCACCATCGTAGTATAAAAAAATCAAGGGGGTCCAATCATTAGAACGTGATGTCCATTGGTCATAATTAGGCAACGTTACTATGACCACTTATCATCAGCTTGTTCATGTGTGTTTGTCATTACAATTATATAAAACAAAGAATAAAGATTTTTTCAATTGGTTCACTGGTTCCGGAGAGTGCCCGCCACATGTATACAAACTCGTAAAATTCTCACTCTCCGTGTATACTATTATAGTGCAGAATTATAGATTACTGGCTCGGAAAATACGAGTTTCTTTGCGACAAAAACTGAGTCGCTTGTGATAAAAATAGACCGTAATTACTATGTATGTACATATAAAACACGACAGTCTCAGTGACGTTTATGAGAACAGTTACATATTGGTTTGAGTTTTCACTACGCCATACACCAGTGTTTCCCAACGGGGGCCCATGCCCCCACAGAGGGGGATAATTTCATTGAGCAATTCGAAAATGGACTCTATATTAAATTAATATGAGAAGTGAATTTCAATTGTTCATTATGTTTCGAAAATTTACTTCCTGCTTCATTAAAACAATTTCCTAGTTATTTCTGCCAAAAAGGTATTATTCAAGTTTCTTAAATAATACCTCTTGGGCAGTGGGGGGAGGGGGGAGGGGGGAGGGGGGGCATAAGACTTCAAAAGGCTAAGGTGGGCATGACACTAAAAAGGTAGAAAATCACTGCTATATACAGATACGGGTGTACATGTATTATATATATAAACCTTCCTCTTGAATCACTCTATCTATTACTAAAAACTGCATTAAAATCCGTTACGTAGTTTAAAAGATCTAAACGTACAGACAGCGGAAGTGAATTCATTTTGTACTATATAAAGACTCGACTTTTCACGGGTGTACATGTATGCATTATAGATATAGTTTTTCCTTTTAAATCACTCTATCTATTGCTAAAAGCTTTTAAATTAGCTTAGTAAAGTTTCTTCTTAACTAAGCTTGCATTATTAAAGAAGAAACAGAAGTAAGAGATAAAGAGTTACGTCTTGCAATATGGGACAGAAGATTTGTAACATTAGTTATCTGTAATCCACTATCGGTATTTACATTGAATAATATATATATAATATAATATATATATATATATATAATATAATAATAAGGTAGCGGGCTTATGACAATTTCCGGCTGTGCCAGTCTCCTCTGTGAGCGGGTAGCGGAGCGGAAGCGTCAGTCTTATGTTCAGACGGAGATAAATCATGTTATATAACATTCATACAGGGTAAGTATTCTGATAATGTGGTGTTTTATGTGCAGACTGACCAAATTGCAAGTAGTATCGTTTTTTGTTAACAGATTGAGTTTGTAAAAACTATTTTCGTAATAAAATTAAACAAACTCTTTAATTAAAAATGTTGTAAAGTTAATTAGGCAGTGCCTACATTGTAGTGCGTAATTTACATTCGTTTAGTCGTTTAATCGATACAAATAATAAACAGAGAGACACACATTACATTTACAATATAAGTAAGGGAAAAATTATTTTTTGTAAACAAGTGTTTAGAAAGAATGTAAAAGCATCCTTATTTTACTACCACATGGGCCATATTTTTCATTGACAGTAGTATAATTGTATAGTATAATGATTGTAGAGTAGTATGAAAATATATATAATCTGTGGTGGTACCTAATTGGCGGGTAAAAGTTATATTTTCACTGAAAAAAGAACCAATCGATAATATCTTGACCAGTGTGAGTCGTATCAGCTATCTCGACCATTCCATTCAAACGATATAAAAAAACATTCGTCGACTTTCTCTTCTATGTTGTATAATTTATGATAATTACTAATTCATATGACAGCCTCAGTGGTCTAGCGGTTTAGCACACCGCTTTATTTCAGATGGGTTCGATTTCTCGCACAGTACACACATTTATATTCATTAGTATGTATGTAATATACTCGTATAATGTTTTTAAAAAAAATATATTGAAGTATTTTTATCTATGTCACAAACTCTGCAACTATGTTTAGATTAAAACAAGATGGCGCTGCGTCAATTGTTCAGAGCTCTTATTATTATTATTATTATTATAGACCCATCACGGTTAAACTCTAAAGCAATCGCCAATTATTGCTAGTTGGCCTGACTTCTTGCCCATCATCTTCCACTCGTGCCCTCCAGCATGTACTGGTAGCGTAAACAGCATAAGAATATCTATATGTAAAACAAATACTCAGATCAAATCAGGAAGTAATTAATGTGACTTCCTAACCATTTAACGTCAAATCGCTCACACTGAAGACCGACCACATGGCGCATGACTACTATCATGAATCACTGCATGCGAACTGTTTACATTGTATTACATACTTAATTAGCAGTTAATTAAGACACTTTTGCAATGACCACCTCACCACATCACCGAAGGCTAATCACAGCACTGTAACGCGTCACAGATTCTATAGAATATCATTACTAATAAATACTAATAATATGTAGGTAATCCCATTAAAACAGCGTAGACGATGTGATCAAAGTCCAGTCTCTCTGTGCGTATTTCCCTTGGTCATGCCGTGACTTGAGAACGTCTTAACCGACTCCAAAAAAAGAGGTTCTCGATTCGACTGTAATTTTTTTATTCATATTTTTTATACTTTATTTATTTCAAGCTACAATGCCCTCTATGTATAATATGTATTTACGAAAAAAAATTATCTATGTACTTGTATCAGTTAACTAGTACCCGTAACAAAAGTTTTAGCTAGCTTAACTTGGGACTAGATGGCGCTGTGTGAATTGTCCTGAGATGATTATTATTATTTTTATATGCCCGTATTATAATTACCTTATGGACTGACATACATATGAATTAATATTATAAAACTAATATATTGATATTGTCTGTGTGGTCACGGCACTGACGACGGCAATCTGCCACGGTTGGGCCGATACACCACACCCTTCGGTCAGTAGTCTTTAGTAGTTTAGTTTTGTAGTTTATACTGAGTTGTTATATGATATATATCGAGGGAACAAATGAACATACATGCATACATACTGGTCTTAATAATAAACTTTTGTTTGGCCCAGTCGGAAAATAGGTAATTTACATTTTTTAATTTCCCGTTTGTATTTTTGACAGTTTACGTTTTTGGTCTTTCACTAAATGTTTGCGTCATCATCAGGACAGTCCAACGTATGTCGGGTTATATATGTAGCAAAGGATGAACATAATTAAATTAATAAAATTTATGTCTGTTTGTCAATTCAAATTAACAGCTTTTTACTAAACACATAAGAAAGTATAAATAGTACTTCCTAAACAAAAAAATGATTTTGTATGTCTGTTAGTTCGTTCTTAATAATCTCTGAAATGGCTGGATTAATTTTGACGCGACTTCCACTCGCCGATATGTAATGTTATAAGGTGTAACTTTAGGCTATGTTATCTTATTTCAGACTAGCTTAGCTACCCACCCCGGCTTGTACATGTATTATATATGTAAATCTTCCTCTAGAATAACTCTATCTATTAAAAAAAAACCGCTTTAAAATCCGTTGTGTAGTTTTAAAGATTTACGCATAAATAGAGACGGACAGACGGCATTTTATACTAAGTAGTTTCAGAAGGTTTATTTATTAAAAAAAATTCCGTGTGATATACATATCACACGGATGAAATTGTGGGTAACAGTTGTATTAGTATAAAAATGAGTATAAATTTTCATAATTAAACATACAATCAAATAACACACTTCAATCTATAATTACGTCTCCTAGATTAAGATATGAAATCGTTAAAAAAACAAACTTTCCCTACAATCATCACGCATGACATGGTCAAATCATGACATGACAAAGCTACATACAATATGGCCGGCACATTAAATGTTCACGTAATTATCTGTGGACATGCACCACAGAATATTTATTACTCTGTGAAGGTACGTAAATTATATCAGCTGTTCGTAAATGGAGCGTAAGAGTCTGTAGTAGAAAATATCATTAAAATTGGTAACGTAGAATTGAGATAACTGTATCCTATATTTAACATAGTAATAACCCGAGAATTCGTCCGCATTTACCTCACACGGCTAGTGCAACTTAGTCAAAATGTCGTGACAAGTGAATACCTTAATATACCTCAAAATTATTAGTGTTAAGACCCGATTAACGATATTAATAATGTTCATTAAACACGATAAAGATATAGAAATAATCTCTATTAAAATAATAATATATATATAGGTAATTTTGTTTTATTCTACTTATCATTCGGAACGTAGACTCATCACGAGAAAAATGAGCAAGAAATTAACAACAAAGAAAATGCGTTTAAATAAATGTTGTTCTTAGTTGAAACATTAAATAAATGTTTCAAGTAACTATAATCTACATATTAACAATGAGAAGGTATGCGAAAATCAACATAGAAACCGCCAGAGAACTCCTTTTTTTGAAGTGGATTAAAAAGCATATCTTTACGTGCACACAGGGCCGTGTATCATAGACAATCAGCGCATGTAGCTTCTAATGCCAGTAGAGAAATAACAAAATTTATGTCCATACACTTTTTATCATAATTATTATATAATGTCAATAATATATAACTATATATACTAAAGAGTTTCTTCAAAAACAAAGTCGTAATCGCGATAAACTATACAAATAAATAGTTATTAGAAACTAGTTGATACGTACCTTCTAGAATAACTACATAGTAGTCAACTACATGAATCGGCAGATAAAATGTGTTCTGTTGAAATTGTTTTGCCACTTTGTTTTCCGTTAATTTCGTTTGCTTTTTTAAAGTCAAAGACAACCTATATATGAATACTATATGAATATTAATTATATGATATTAATTCATATGTATGTTAGTCCATAAAATATTTATAATATGAGCCTAGTTGACTGAAATAAATAAATATCTGTTTTTATAATACAATCTGTTTATGTAAAATACCATATAGGTCTGGTTTTTTATTTATATGGAACAAAGACAACCTATATATGAATACTATATGAATATCGTCCGCGTGTAATTTTATATTCAAGTAGCCTAAGTTACTCCTTATTACATCTGTTTAGCTACCTGCCAATAAAAGCCCCGTCAAAATCGGTTCAGCCATTTCAGAGATTAGCCGGAATAAACAGACAGACAGACAACAAAAATTGTAAAAAATGTTATTTTGGTGTATGTACCGTATTTATATTCATATGCATGTAGTAAGAAACGGTTATTTAAATATTACAAACAGACACTGCAATTTTATTTACATATATGTGTAGATGGCAGACAAGCTGATGGTCCTGATAATATGAACTGTTTATGTTCTAAGTCTCTGTATAGTTCCGTTTCCTTTTATGTAATTTCACAAGCTGATGGTAAATGGTAACCGTCGCCTATATACATGAACAGCACTACGACCATCACGTTATCATGTAACACCTAGGATACCACTCATGTGCCGCCATTCCATTAAATTTACTTGCATTCGCGAAATCTTTCTAAAAAACAACAACAATCAACCTTCTAAAAAATCTTAACCTGTCTAGAACTGCAATAAGTTTGATGGTAGAACGTGTATCTGAGGCTGCACTAGCGGCCTCCTATCAGATTTGTCTGGCCAGGGTGAGTAGCACGAGCGATGAAGGTGAGTGTTGAGTAAAGGGCGTACGTACGTCGGTAAAGGGCCCCCTAAAACCTACACCGTGTCACAAATCCCGGAAACTGCTCGAGTTTCCCTGTCAGTCATACGATTCACCTGGTTCCCGCATGGTGAATCCATTGAATAGCAAAGTTCAGCTTTCTTTATAAATCCATTATGTTATTGTATAAGTGGAAAAAGTAGGTACCGTATGGAGTTCGCATGTTATTTGCAAATTTCTGTATTACTCATATTTATATGCATGAATATCATTTATCAATGTACATACCTACATATATACTAGAGATAAATATTCTGTTATTATAGTAAATGTATTCAAAAATAGATTCTAAAGTCAATTACAAACAATGCAAATCATCTTTCTAAAACGTTAAGACTGTAGATAAGAAAAAAAAATCAACCTGCCAGAACGAATGCAAAATATATAATATTGGTTATGGTTAATGAAAAAAAACACGCAAAGACATCGTTATATAAAGCTATAGATTTGTACATACCAAAACTGCAATCGTTCGCATGAAAACTGTCACATTCAACAATAATTCACACTCCGCACTACACGTATTAAATACAGTTTAAAGTAATAACAAAACGCAATAATGACTATACGCAGTGTTGCAAACGCATCGGCGTCAGATAATAAACTGAGCGAGCGAACTGCGAAACGCAGCGTGTCGAGGTAAACACTATTATACAAATTTAATTGTGGATAATTAAGCGAAAACCGCAATTGTGACGTTCGCGCCATTATCGGCCGTTACACGACGTTTTTCCGAGAAAAGCTATAGCAAGGTTTCTCTGGCTATTCGTTTCAATTAAGGTAATGTAAGGGTATTGGTTGGATGTGCGGGCATTGACGGAGAGCTTTCGCGTCTGCACAGAAGTCGCTCGCTCTTAAATAAATGTTTATTTAAGTTGGACATATATTGTTTTCTTTTTAACTACATAAAGAAAAAAAGAAGAAATATAAGAATAAAAATAACATAAGAACAGAAGAAGGAGAGATAAGAATATAAGGTTTAAATTGAAACGAAATGATTTACTTATTTGTATAGGTACACGGTACATAATGAAGGTCATATAATATTTATAGGTTCTCCTCACATGTCTCGCCAAAACTGTAATAGAGTCTCTGGAGATCATGGTAATAAATTCCTGGTGAATTTCTCACGATAACCTCTTGCTCAGCCAATCATCCTCCACTGGTAGGTACCCTGTGTAAACCGTTAGCGCAGTCAGGTGCACAATTCCATAATTATCAATTAAAAAAATAGGAGAGAAGTAATTGAGAATAGCAATTGGATTGTTGGTAATGTGGACTGTCAGTTTGACCTCCAAGCAATTCCCTTGGAAACCATCATGACAATTCTTTGGGAATATCTCAAGATGGGCTAACTGTACTGACTTCATGCTCATCCTATCATCCTTCACTGGTGCCCCTTCAATGGTCAGCGTAAACCGGTAACGTAATCGAGTGCATCATTCCATTATAATCCAATAAAAAATGGTAGTAAAGGTAATCGTATCATCCATTAAAAAATATACCCAAATAACGTTAGCCATTTGTAAAATCCTACCCAACACCGTCAACAGATTGAGTTATTATAACGTAGTACAACCAGTTCTGATCATTATATGTACGATTTACTTGTCGGTGTGTGTGCTAATCATATTACATAATTAGTTTTTTTTTTCAGCCTACTCTAATGCTTTTGGCCACAGCTGGCCTTTACAGTTTCACCGGACTATAGGGGTTAGTGCAGATGGCAATCAAAAAATGGCAAAGGACTTATAGAGAGAGAGAGATACTTCTTTGGTGCTTCTGAAATGGCAAATGGCAGGCAGAGAGAGAGAGATACCCGAATAATGTTAGGACCCCAAATGAAATCGAGAGAGAGAGATACCCCGTTTGAATTGGACGGGGGATCGATCGGAGGGGGGTTGCTTAGTGTAGTAACTGTGTAAAAGATAAACTGTAGCTTAGGTTCAGTAAAGAAAAGAAAGTTATTCTATTCTATTTTTAAAAAATATACCCGAATAATGTTAGCCGACCCCAAATGAAATGGGAAATGGCTAGGCAGAGAGAGAGAGATACCCGAATAATGTTAGCCGACCCCAAATGAAATGCGAAATGGCTAGGCAGAGAGAGAGAGATACCCGAATAATGTTAGCCGACCCCAAGTGAAATGGGTAATGGCTAGGCAGAGAGAGAGAGATACCCGAATAATGTTAGCCGACCCCAAATGAAATGGGTAATGGCTAGGCAGAGAGAAAGATACCCGAATAATGTCAGCCGACCCCAAATGAAATGGGAAATGGCTAGGCAGAGAGAGAGAGATAACCGAATAATGTTAGCTGACCCCAAGTGAAATGGGAAATGGCTAGGCAGAGAGAGAGAGATACCCGAATAATGTTAGCCATTTGTAAAATCCTAACCGTCAACAGATTGAGTGATTACAACGTAGTACAACCAGTTCTGTTCATAATATGCACGATTTGCTTGTCGGTGTGTGTGCTAATCATATTACATAACTAGTACACTAGTATAATTTGTACGTACCTTAGTACTGTGTACACAACACGTTGGCCGAACGTGCGTGTAATACGTCAGGAATCGAATGTTGGATTATATATATCAGCATTTTTTACAACGGGGGCGGGTACTAAGCTATTTGGGCTTCGTGATAACGCAGTCTTATAAACGCTTTTAACTATTACGGTCCGTTTTTTAATGTTTATTTTTCTGTTTATTGTTACTTTATATTTTCCTATACTATATGCATTTTTTTATATAATTTTAATTTTTAATGGATTTTTCATTTTTCTATAATTTTATTGTAACTGTATATTTTCTTGTAATCTACAGCATGTATTTAACAGCATAAAAATCATTCTGAAATGTCATAGCCGTTGCGTGAAAACTTCTCCATAAAAAACAAACTTCAACTATACTTTAAACTTTAAAGTTCTCTCTGGCCTAGCAGTTTAGCACACTGCATTTAACTCCGGTGGTAGTGGTTTCAATCCTCATGCAATACAATCATTTATGTAACTGTAGACGCAAATATAATACTAATATATTTATAATAGCTATCTCTACAATAGCATTTATTTATTCAAATTTAATGAGCACGTATAATAAACTTTACATGTGACTATTGTTGCATCACAAAGTAGACAATAATTATGACGTGTGGGTAATTCTAATTGTACAACCTATTAAATATATCATATTTGTTTATGATAAATATTTTGAGAAAAAAAAACGTATGTATAGAATAGAATAGAATAGAATAGAAAATCATTTATTCAAATAAACTTAATTTAAGCACTTTTGAATACTCATAACATTTTTTTTATCTACCGTATACGTTTTTTTTCTCAAAATATTTAATGTAAACTGTACATTAAATATCTTGTTAATTTTATGAACGCGAAAGTTTTTGAGTATGGATGGATAGATGAATGGACGGTGGTTGTCAGTCTTTCACGCAAAAACTACTCAACGGATTTTGATGAAACTTTAGCATAATCGCGACCCCTCCCAGCTTCGCGCGGATCCATTACAAAATCTTTGAATTTGCTGATTTGTTCTATTGTAACACGCATGTATTATACATATGAACGTTCCTCTTGAATCACTCTATCTATTACCGAACACTGCATTAAAATCCGTTGCATAGTTTAAAATATATAAGCGAACCGACAGCGGGGTCAATTTATACTATGTGAAGATAAAAAAAGTATAAAATTATAGTTAAGGAGAGAAAGAAAGAAATAGAAACATAACGCTGCAACCTGGAGTTATAAACTGCATTGACCGAGGTTAAACACAAAGCACAGCCTAAGTATAGCGCGGCTATATAAATACGCACTACCTTAAACGCAAAAGTATTTCGAGAAAATACGCTCAGCTCCGGGTTTATTTGAGGAACTACTTGGTTTTATATTAAATAATTGAAATAACGTCTATTAAATTTAAATAGGAAAAAGCTTAAAATACAGGGACAATAACGGGCCACTCTCTCTTAAAAATATTCAGTCATCTTTCAGACAATTACAGAACATTAAACAATTTAAAATTAAATTATTAATATCTAAATATATATATATATATATATAACTCAAAGGTGACTGACATAGTGATCTATCAACGCACAGTCCAAACCACTGGACGGATCGGGCTGAAATTTAGCTTGCAGGTAGATGTTATGACGTAGGCATCTGCTAAGAAAGGATTTTGATTAATTCTACCCCCAAAGGTATAAAATAGGGGATGAAAGTGTATATGAAACTGTCAGTTTTAAACCGATCGGGCTGAGACTGCATGCATAAAACTACTATGACGTAGCCATCCCCTAAAAAAGATTTTGATAAAATCCACCCGTAAGGTGATAAATTAACGCGAGCGAAGCCTCGGGCAAGAGCTAGGCTAATATATAAAGGATTAATAACTAAGTGACAAAATATAAGTATATGTAAATTATTATTATTTAGTATTTGACAGATGACTTTTTTTATTTCTCTAGTCCATTCTTGCGCCATGTACACTTTCTCTCTCCTCCTCTGCCCAAAGGTTGTTTAGAAGAGATTGCTTATGCGATAAGACCGCCTTTTGTACCTTATTACTTATTATCTGTTTAAATTTCAACAGCTGACGATCACTAGTTCAATTCAAATTCAAATTCAAAATATCTTTATTCATGTAGGTATATTACAGACATATATACATTCCGAACATAATGTATATATTATATATATACATTTGTTCGGAATGATTTCGTGATGAGAAGAACTGACCAGAAACTCAGCTCGTATTTTTTTCAAACAAATGTTGTACATGTATACAATAATACAGATTCATTTTTAAATTCAAATTTGGGAGAATAGAGTGACCACCAGCACATGCCATTGCTAAAGCAAATAGTCTAATCGGATCGTAACACCAGACCAGTCCCCACAGCACGTTCACAAGTATGACGGATGAGCCAGCCATCATTGCCTGAACTATTAGAGGGAGCACATTGACGCGGCCCACCACGCCGTCGCAAGTTATACATA
This sequence comes from Achroia grisella, assembly GCF_030625045.1. Taxonomy (NCBI): domain Eukaryota; kingdom Metazoa; phylum Arthropoda; class Insecta; order Lepidoptera; family Pyralidae; genus Achroia; species Achroia grisella. The sequence goes on along the minus strand of NW_026712605.1, from coordinate 905,183 downwards.
ATATCAGGACAATTCACCCAGTGCCATCTAGACCCAAGTTAAGCTAGTTAAAGCTTGTGTTATGGGTACTAGACAACTGATACAAATACATAGATATATTTTTTTCGCAAATACCTACATATTATATATAGAAACCACACAGACCGATACAAACAATCATACTTAAAATGTTTATGCCGTGCGAGGAATCGAACCCGAGACCATTTAAAGTAAGTCGATGTGCTAAACCGATCACCGAGGCCATGTCCATCCTTGTAAAGCCGAGGCGGGTCCTTACATATGACATAAAGTATTCTAGTTAAAGGAACAGTTAATTAGAGCCGCTATCTGTTACAATTATCGTTGTTATAACGAAACAACGAAACAAAGAGCGTTGTAACTGGAACAGGCGGGGTCGTACGTTTCAATCATTACGACTGATCAGAGTCCGGCAGACTGTTTGGTAGAGACACGAGTCTATCATTTGCTACCATTAAACAACTCTAATCAGTTTAAATTGTTTCAACAAGCTAATATAGATAATGTTTATTAACATATGATAGTTTAAAGTAAATATGAGGGTTTAAGTTTACCGAGGAACGCTTTGAAGAAAGTCGTCTGTCACAAGTAGGCAAGAAGCAAAATCTTATATTTGTCACTAGCTCAGGCTTGTCTTAATTTATCCCACGGGTGGATTTTATCAAAATCAAGGGGATGCTTTCATAGTAGCTTTAAGCATGCAAAGTCTCAGCCCGATCGGTTTAAAATTGACGATTTCATACAAACTTTCATCCCCTATTTTATCCCCTTAGGGGTAGAATTAATCAAAATCGTATCTTAGCGGATGCCTACATCATAACAGCTACCTGCATGCCAAATTTCAGCCCGATCCGTCTAGTGGTTTGAGCTGTGCGTTGATAGATCACTATGTCAGTCAGTCACCTTTGGATTATGGGTTATATATATTTAGATTTAAGTCTGCACGTCCCTCACCTCTCTTTATACAAAATGTGCTACTATGAAATATTTTCGTTTTGAAATATTGTCCACAGGTTCAAGTAATATCAAGGTATCAAGTAGAGAATTAGAATTTTACTTTAAAATTATTAAAATAAAGTCGAATATCCTATACCCAGCGTTTAATATTGTGCAATAACTAATGATCTAGTTACTACTGAGTAATCACACTAAGTCATCCAGATTTGTTAATGAAATATACACGGAAAGGATTACTAGGCAACCGACTGTAAGATAAACGAACATAAAACAAATTACAAGAACCTTTTCTATCATTTCAGCTTTCAAACAAGAAAACCACAACAAAATCGGGCCATCCATTAGGGAGCTACGATGCCACAGACGTATACACGGATAGACACTTTAACTTTTAACGTCCGTTATTACGTCAGGGGTCGAAAACAATAAAATTACTATATTTATTTATTTATATAACTGCGATGCATAAAATACCAAGGTAAAATGTACATATGGAGGACTTAACGTCTTACGGCATTTCTGCCAGTCAACCACAGGATGTGCAGAGAAAAATTGGAAATTCATACATATATGAGTTATGTATTATATATTACGACACAACAGTATTATAAATGAATAAAAATAAATGTGTTTAATAATAGAAACTTAGCCCTTTATCTATTGCCGATAGCACGAAAACAAACCGACTGATATAACAAAACGTACTGTAATATTAACAGGGTAAGGCTCTAAATTGATTGTAATGTGAACTGTCTTCTTGCAAGACTATCGTATCACTTTAATGTGCGGTTAGATTTACCTAAGCCCCGTTTTGTTGATGTAGGCGGAGCTCGTGTAAAGGGCACATTATTTGCTACTTACATTATAAAAGTGAAGTTCAGAACCGTATTTACCTGAAACAGAAATATGACATGTTTAGAAAATGTCCTCATCCATAAATAGAATACGTTGAGGCATAAAGCGATTAAAAAACGTTTATGTGATCCTATCTATTACACTTTTTTACAGATATATTCATAAACAAGGTTTTGCTTTTGAGTAAAAACAATATATACGTCATGACTAGGGCCCTGGACATTGGCACTAGACACTGCAAATTGAATAAACATATAGAAAACTTAGGCCTGAGCACAACAAATATCTGCAAATTTTGCCATGTTGTTAAGGAAACGCCACTACACATCCTATGTGGTTGTAGCTAACTCATGCATAAACGCAATATCTCCTTTGGAAAGTTGATGGTTTCTATCTCCTCAGGATAGAGTGTACCTGAGGAGATAGAAACCATCACTCCTAAGAATATCCTTAAATTTTTGTCTCTGACGGATCTACGTAGCGAACTCTGAAAAAGAGCGAGCACAATAGATCTATGCAGGTCGCAGTGTTATATGTGCGGTCCAAGCACCAGACAATAGCCCTAACCCCCCAATAAAAATAAAAATAAAAATGTCATAAACGATACTAAAACGAACAAAAAAAAAATATTTCGTACAAAACGTTGCGTTTTCATCAGTTTTCCATTTCGTAATCGATATACAAATTGAGGTATTGGTCAATTTAGTAGAAATCATCAAAATATCGTAAATTGACTTAATTTGGCTCTTAAACCTCGTAACATAATTATATTTGAACCGATTTCCGCAGATCAAAATCTGTACTACCTTGTAACAGGACGAAAATATCCTAGTATCGGATATAAAAAATCTCGAAGATTTTCGGAAGGTTGGACATCCCTGGTTATAAAGAGTATTTTTTTCTACATTACTAGTTGTTGCGACTGCTCTTGGGCTCCTCTCAAGAGCACCCGCAACACCAGGGGAATTGTATGTAGGTAAAATGGTAGGAAAAGGAATAAGCAATTTTCTTGAAGGTTTCAATATCGTATCGGTTCGGAAATAACATTGCCGAATTATTATTCCACAATGCGGCTGTGAGTGTGAGTTGTGAGTCGAGTTTATTTATATCATCATTATTACATAGTATAAAACAAAGTCTCAGTAGTAAGTATGTATGCTTAAATCTTTAAAACTACGCAACGGATATTGAAGCGGTTTTTGAGTTCATTGAAGTGACAAAAAATAACAATATATTTCTTAACAATTTGGTATTTCTGCAGTGTTACCATAATATATTCAGAGTCGCAGTGTAATGTCCGTCTTCCCATATTTAATGATCCCACAAGTCATTTATTCAACCTTCCCAAGTCCCGGCTAACCTTTATAAATATGATAATATCAAAGAAAGGTCAAATCACTGGCGTAAACCTATGTGACAAACACTAAGGGTGGCCACTGTATATTTTCTTTTGCGAATATACGAATATATAAATGTACTAGCAGTGTCCACGTTTCTACCCAGATTACATTTATAGCCTGATGTATAAGCTATATTGCTGTAAAGTTTCATTAAAATTCGTTCAGTGGTATTTGCGTAAAAAAATAACAAACACCCATCAAAATCAAAACATCTTTATTCATGTCTATTACAGACTCTTATGATATCTCAAATCTACCGTCAGTTCGGAATGCTTTCAATATGAGAACTGATAAGAAACTTAGCTCGTATTCTTTTCAAATACGGTTGTACATGTTTACAACAATACAGATTATTTAAATTCAATTTTGAGAGAATACACTGACCGCCAGCATATGCTATAGCAATTATGACAGAAACAAATAGTCTAATCGGTTCGTAACATAACCAGACCATCAATACTTTCATATTCACAAACTTACGCGTTTATAATATCAGTAAGTGTCAATAACTACTATGAGAGTAGTATTAACATCGCGAATTTTGAATTTGAATTTGAACTGTACTGACATCGCATACAGCTATGACGCGCTCGTTATCCTACTGTGGCTGGGCGCCGTGCAATATTGTGCATCTGTGGCATATTACGTTCGCGCGGGAAAATAAAAACTACACAAAATGGCTTCTTCTGCAGACATACTGATTAATTGTAGTGCTTTTAATTACTATTTAATTTACTATTTAAGTCTGCAATTTATTGTCATTATAATAAACCCTATGTTATTACTATATGTAATAATACAATTTATACATACAATAAATTATATTATATTATAATAATAATATACACAACAAACCCGAATATAAATAATATCATATCTTAAATAATACTGCCCCTAATATCATATCTCATAGTAAGATATGTCAGTTAGATAATTGTGAATGTTTACGATTAAGTGACGTGTGCACATCGCATGATCGCATCTGTATTGCATTTGTTGCAACCTTGCGCCTGCGCCTGCGCCGCGCCGCGTCAAAACCGGGCCGACCTGCTTACAGTCAGTTCAGATATTTCTAGATCTAAATGTAAATAACTATTAACTTACTAATATTATAAACGCGAAAATTTGTCAGCATGGAAAGATGAATAAATATGCTTATAAAATCCAAGACAATTCATATAGCGGATTCATTCACAAGATAAGCAGAGCTTATATGGGACACAACCAACTGTTTTATATAGGTACCTATTTAAATATACTTTTTTTTTTATATATTCATAATATACATAGTATATATAAATGTAATAATGTACTAATGTTATAAAGGCGAAAGTTTATGAGCATGGATGGTTGGATGGATGGATAAATATAGTTATAATAAGCCAGGACAATTCATACAGCGCCATCTATTCCCAAGGCTTGTACTATGAGAAACAAACTGATTTATATACCTATATAAACTTTTTTTGAAAATACATACATAATATATATAGATGAGGAGATGGAGATTGTTAGTAATGTGGATTGATAATCTTATTACCAATGTACCAGGTTGACTTCCACACGGTTCCCCCTGGCAACCATCATGTTAAATTCTTAATGAACTTGGCACGATGGGCTAACTGACCTGACCTCATACTCATCTTATCATCCTCCACTGGTAACCCGCCAGAGTATACCGTTAGCGCAGGCGAGTGCACCATTCCATTATCTTCCATTATTAAAAAAACATACATAGACCTAAACCGTAAATAACCCTGTATCGTAGTGAAAGAATGTAAATTTTTGTACCGTCGCCAAATGACCATTGCGATCATTTACTTGATTTACTTGATATAAAGAAACTACAAATTTTTGAATCGTTTATTGTTCACAGCGTTTTTTCTAGATAGATTATGACAATGACGCAGAAAACAATGACAACACTTTTAGTGTTGCCAACCTTGTCTCCATTTTACGTCCACACTTTACAGTTTTTCTCTGCCACTACTTTACTCAATTCATACTGATTTCAATGTAACAATTACCTAGTAAGTTGCTCCGCAAATAGATGATGTAATTCTATTTCTGATATACAATCTTGTTTGAAATTGAAGCAGATTAAAATTGACACTAACAATTATGTACGCAACTGACAGTTTCAGTTACGAATACTGTTGTAGTCTAATATTTATTTTACTAGCTGTGAACGCGGTTTTGTCCGCGTGAAATTTATAGCCTATATGTTATTCTGATGTATAAGCTATATTACTGTAAAGTTTCATCAAAATCCGTTCGGTAGTTTTTGCGTGAAAGAGTAACAGACATCCATCCATACTCACAAACTTTGGCGATTATTTTTGTAAATACATGTATAATATACATAGTAAACACCCAGACCGATTCAAACAATCATGAACACAAATATTTGCACGGTGTGAGGAATCGAACCCGCGACCATCAGAAGTAAAGCGGTATAAACCGCTAGACCACCGACGCCCGCCGTCTAGAATATTTAACAAAGAGTCTATTTTGAACTCTATAAATATGTGAACATACTTGACTTATCAAAAGTAAGAATATTTGACAAAGAGTCTATTTTGAACTCCGCAAGTACTAGACTAAGTATAAACGTGTCACATTGTCAAATCAAATGTAAAACGTACTCTTTCGTAGCGTGTTTACAAATCTGATCACCGTTCGTCTCGTACCGTTGACACCCTGCCTAATTACAAAACAAATATGCAAGAATTTGATTATCGGGCACTTGGAAAGAGGTCGTTACTCTTGCAGACGGTTTAACATTGTGATGCGCAGATATCACCCGCTAAATATTAACACATATTTGCCTAAACATATTTGTGTTTTACGTACAAAGATATTTTTAACGATATAAACTTTGTTCAAAGTGGTGTCTACGGGGATATCTTTATCTCTATCTTCTATTATTTCATGTGCTGTTTCAGTCTGTGAGATAGGGTAGTGAAATCACAGATTATTTTAAGTATAACCTACAATTCTTGTCCCTGACGGGTCTAGGCAGCGAACTCTAAAAGAAGGGCGAGCAGAATAAATCTACGCAGGTCGTAATGCTACAGTTGCTGTAACCAAAATAAGCAGCGAGTTATAGCCCAAATTCATAAAAAAAAGGGCATGACACTTACTGTATTCATCAAGAATAAGTATATGATGTGATTCATATTTGGGTATTTCAAAGACGGTAGATAGTTATCATCAAGTAGGTTATCTTTTGCTTGATTTAAAAATGCATTTATTGAAAAAAAAAATTGTATAAAGTATAATACAGTACGAAATGTTACAAACTGATTTACTCTACCTACCTTACAACACTTTAACAATCTGTCAAAAGCTTGAATATCTGCGGAAATTCTCAATAGAGAACCACATCTCATGAGATTTTACAACGCTCAACGAATTTGTTTATATTCTGGAAGATTGATTGCATGTATACATTAAAAAAACTCTTCCCACCTCTGGTAGCGAGAGTTGACCTAAGAAAGATAATATAAGTAGAATAAGATTGAAAAAAAGTGTAGGTGTAAAAAATTTGAAAGCATTATACTTTTAAATTAATAACGAAATAGATGCACAAAGTGAAAGTATTCAGACAGGCACCAAAGATGTCGATACTGATTTATCATGGTCAGATAGATCCTGTGCTGACAGATGGAAGAGTCAAGAGTCTTCGAAGTCATGAAATAGAAATATTTATTCAAATAAACTTAATATAAACACTTTTGAATTGTCATATAATATTATTTTATATTCTACCACTCTACTTCACTTCTACTCTTTCGGAATGCAGACTGCTTGACATTCACAAGAAGAACGAGAAACTAGCTAAAATAAATATAATACATAATTGAGTAACAAAATAAATTAGTAATAGTTTATGAAAGCAGTCTCTACAAGCAGCCCCTATACGCCAAAACAACTTATGAATATTGTATTATATCATAATGTACCTAGTATCTTCCTAGGTACAATATGACTAATATTATATTTAGTATCTTTTATATAGTCCAAATTATCATTATCACATGTGTGATCACTTATCACTAATCTATATAGATTAGTTGTATGTGATGTTAGATGCTATTGGAGTTACTTGTTCATGTACGGGATTATCAATTTATTTATTTACTTATTAAAAGAAAATCAAAGCTAACTATACACATGTTGAATCAATATGAAAACATAAGCCACTGACATGCTTTCACGAATAACTACAGATTAATTGTGTTAAATTTGACATCACTACATATAAAGGCATCACAAATCAAAATTGTAAAGTTAGGATATTGAATATATTATATATTATACATAGTTAATAGAGTGATTTAAAAGAGAACTAGTGATGTTTCTTGTCAATTCTAAACTAAAAGAGTGAAAACTGAACACGACAGCGCTAAAAATAGCGATATCAATTGATGCGCATAAGAGGCAGCTAGTAGTATTATATACACCACACTATTAAATAAATTTTAATTCTAAATCGAAATAATTTACCTTATCTTCTTTTTTAAAACAAAAATTATACGCAGAATTTCTATAACACTTATTTCATATTACATTGAAATTAAATACAAGAAAAATAACACAAAACAATACAACTCTGGTATATGTAAGTAATTATTTGTAGAATTATCATGAAAACAATCACCTGTAACATTTATATATGCATCTTATTGTTGGATACATTGATGCACACAAATACACTGTCAGATATTAACTAATTTAATATTTAAATAGAGCAGAATATAGTATTAAATAAGTGTAGAAATCGTAACACACGTCACACCACGATGTAGAATGCGCACGCGTCGCAGATCGTACTCAAGGACCATGATAATAATTGCGATTAGATAACACGCTACTAGCCTTAAGATCCGAGACTCGCTGATAGTGTATGTGATACTGAACATGCTGTTATGCAAATTAAACTTTGGCTAGTTTGCAGATAGCGTTACCTAATGAAATCGTCTTGATTTTAACGACCTCAGTAATTTAGCAGTTTGGCAGTACTTCTGAGAGACGCAGGCTCGATTCCTCGCTAGGTAGAAACCTTTGAGATTGTTCGTGTTGTATATATTTATGTATTTATTACTTGAGTAGTATCCATGACATAAGCTATGCTTAGCTTGGGACCAGCTGATGATGTGTTAATGGTCTGTTTCTCATCATTGACGACCTCGGTGGTCTAGCGGTCTAGCACACCGCTTTACGACCGATGGTTGCAGGTTCGATTAGTATTCATGAGTATAATTGTTTGTATCTGTATAATATGTATATATATATATATATATATATATATATATATATATATATCTATGTATATGTATCAGTTGTCTAGTACCCATAACACAAGCTTTAGCTAGCTTAACTTGGGTCTAGATGGCGCTGTGTGAATTATCCTGAGATGATTATTATTATTATTATTGAAGTGCGTAAATGCACTTAAAAGAAAATTGAACAAATTCCATGTCAATTCCTTTGAGATTTACAAGTTACATTACTATACTACGCTACAACGCAACAAATATTCTACGTACAGCGCCAACAACACGAGTGTACTTAAAAACCCGTCAACAATAACGCATCCGAGGTGTTATGTCATGACGTAACACGGCCACTGTAATAAATTTACAGACAATACTATTTTCAGAATGGTACACCTGTATTATTAGCGGCAGCGCCGTAAATATTTACGTATGAATAAGTGTTGAACCGATCAATCTAATGGTAGCTCGTCAGAGATTCTGACAACATTTTCATAATATCAGATAATTCTTGTCACACATTTCCTGTGTAATCACTCTCATGCAACAATTATTTGTTTATAATCAACCTTGACCTTGCGGTTTTAAAATGTCGTGAAACGCAAGCCTTTTGTGAAGAGTGCCGTTAAATTTTATTACTTAAAATCATAGCATTCGTAACGACTCAGGTGTCATTGTGTGATCTTATTGACACAAATCAACTCAAAAGAGATACTATATATGGACAGACAAGAGATGTATATACAGACAGACTCTTATAAGATTTCGCATAATAGGTGTATACAAGTATTATGTGAAACCTTAAAACAAAATAGAGTAGTTTTTATAATTAACAGGGTTTAATAAGTAGACTGTGTCACGTTTAGTTTGGTATCTTAATATGTCTATACAGTGCGGAAACGTAGGGCCTGGCCGAAATGGAGAAGAAAAGATAGTCGTTCTGAAAATGTGTGTTGGAGAGATATGCTTCGGGTATTATGGACTGAATTTAGGGCAAATGTTTCTGTACTCGAAGAACCTGGCATTACACAGCGTCTATCAGCTCAATCGCGCATTCTTGCCTTCTTCGGTCACGTCTCATGCAGAAACGATGAATCTCTAAAGCAGCTTGTCATACAGGGTAGTGTTGATAGTACTAGACCACGTGGACTATCACCCATGCGATGGACCGACCAAGTCAAAGCAGCGGTAGGAGGTCCTTCACGAGTGTACCAGAATGGCAGTCAGTAGAAACAAATGACGAGCTATCGTAAGGCGGATGACATCACCCTCTTACCCCACTATATAGTAACCATGACAATTCTCTCAATAAATTATCAAATGAGAAGAGAAGAGTGTCGGGAGATATTGCAATATACCCCAAAACAGCACATAAATACTACACCTCAATTAGTATAATTAAACGAATTATTGTATATGAACGATGTTCATAAACAAAACTAATACTGTAATCAATATAACCTACGAGACATGAGAAAAAAAACGTTTTGTAATGTCCATATTTACCTATGAGCATTGAAACATTTGATAACGGTTTCGTCATTTTAGCATTAAGATAATTATCGCAATAGATTACAAAAATATTTGTTAGTATTTATTATATTATATATAATAACAGTATATATAAACGATACAGTAGATAAGGTTTGGTTTGTAAGAAATACGCACGCGTCTTACTTTGAGAAAAAAAGATTAATAATAATTGAAACTTGCATGATTATTATTATTATTATTGAAGTGCGGGTAAATGCATTCTGCTGGGGTGAACCCCAGCGTCGTTGAACAAATTCCATGTCAATTGCTTCTCAGCAGCCGCCTGTGGGCGTTGTGTGGCAGGAATCATTATGTCGCTCGCCGAGCCGGCTACGCCGCCACGTCACGTAAATATCACTCTGGAGTACGCGCGGGAGCGCCAACAACAGGTCGCGCAGGTGCGCTTCGCGCCCGCTGTCCGCGCGCGAGAACATCGCGCGCGTCAAACGACGAACTGCTCCACCGTCAGGTCGCGGGCGAATAACGTACGTCCGGCATTTGTGCACAGATGGAGGGCGGCGTTCTGTTGGACCTGCAGTCTCCGCCGCTGTGAGGCCGAGCACAGTGCGTACCATGCGCCCGCGAACGAATGTAATAAATTTACATACGCAGCGACCGGTCGATTTCTACCCCTAATAACGCACTGTGCGTTCCCACTGTATGGGCTGGCCTCTCAAGAGGGGCGGCGGGCATTTGGGGGCGGGTACAGCGCCACCGTTTTACCCACGTTAACGGTGGTACGCCACTAGCCACTCGGCAACAGCCGCTGCATTTTGCGAGCGGCTGCGTAAGACGACGTATGTCGTCGGCGAAAAGAGCGTATGAATAAGGTGGGGATGTGAACGTCGATAGAGCGCTGGCGAATCTGCGGGAAATTGGGCGTGTGGTAGAGTCACAGTTCTCGACCGAAACATCAGAGGAACGAGTTACTCGCACGTATGCTGACGGCGTGTTGGTGTCGATTTTCGTGCCACACACGGTCGAACGCCTTCTCTATATCGAGAAATACGCCGACCGTGTAGTGGCCGCGGTTGTCACACATATGGTGGAGCACGCGCGTGTGTAATCGTCGAGTGTCCGCCTCTCCGAACTGCTCGTCGCGAACGACATTATTCTCAGGCGGCGGAGCAGGAGGCGCTTTATAATCCGGTAGCTTGCCGGCACGCTTGTCCTTGCCGGGTTTCGGGAAATGACTCTACCCAACTTCCAGTTGGTAAACGCAGAGCCTTTAAACACGCTAGGGCTCTACGGGGCAAGAGCGCTGCGGTGCTGATCCCGTCCGCTCCGGGCGCTTAGGCGGCTGACGATTTTATTACTTAACGGAATCGCATACGCGACGTACGACTCGCTCGTGGTGCTCGACGACAGTGCTGGGTGCGTCGGCGGCGATGGATTGGCCGTGAATTGCCCCTGTGTGTGCCATTTCTGCCCGGTATCTGCCCGTCTCGTCACAACAACGGGGGGTCAAGCTGTCGATTGAGTTTGTGCAGGTCGGTATCGTGTTCGCCGGCCCGGGCTATGACACCCTCCCAGGCGGCTCCCCGCCAATCCCGCACTCCCTCCGAGATGTATATACCCGTGGGCAACGGGTTCGGGCCCATAGGCGACGGAGATTCTTTTTCCGGGCGAAGATGGTTCGACGGCGAGAAGCCAGGTGGTAGTATACTGCGGTGCGGATTCGCTCCGTTATGAGTTATGTGAATGATAGTTCGCCGTCGAGGTGTAGAAACAAAAACACGCCAATCCATCCGCCGCCTCGACGTCTCGTCGGTTGGTGGTGGTGGATAATTAACAGGGAGGTGCTGTGTGTCAATCGTACAGCACCTCCAGTAAGAGACACAGCCTGTGTCCAGAACGTTTGTGTGGGAGTACGTGGGTTGGGTGCGCTGGGCCCAACTCGTAATATGTCTATACAGTGACGGAACCCCACGTGTGCTTCGCGTTTAGGTCGCCCATAAGGCTCCTCCCATCCAGAAATCGGAGAAGAAAAGACCTTCAGTTCCGTCGACGTTGATGCTGAAAATGTGTGTTCCACGGAGAGATATGCCCGCCGGTGACGTTTCGTCGCGTCTATACACGTGGTAGTTAGGACCCTCAATTTAGTGGCCCAATGTGTGCACATCCTGGGTGCGACTCGAAGACGGAGGTCCTGGACTTTACCTTTATTCCCCCGTTCCATACACAATGCGCAGGCTAGTACCCGCCATTTGTGTACTGTTGGATTTTGGCCAATCCATTTAATGCCGCCGACTTTGTGTCCGCGCCGGCCGCGAGCGTAGTTAGCAGCTCCGTCAACAGGCTAATAAGCATGTTCAGTGCTCTGTCGACGGGCGCTTGTGTGAAGGGCGCGGGCGCGGCGTGTGGTCAGGCGCGGGAGGTCGCGTCTTACGTCCGCAAAAGCGGCTTGAACGGCATGAATCTCTAATTTGGGACGGCAGCATTGTCATACATCAGGTAGTGTTGATGCCGTCACTAGACCACGCGTCTGGACTATCACCCATCGTCGGCGATGGACCGCGTCGGTTCGTTACCAAGTCAAAGCAGGCGGTTTCCTCGACCGTTATTACGGGAGGGGGAGCCTGGGCGACGTATGTACGAGGCACGGTGGGATGGCAGTCGACGTCGCAGACGGGGGGACAAATGACGAGCTATCCGTAAGGTGTGATGACATCACCCCTGTCTTACCCCACCACAGCGAACGCATATACAATTGTGCACCGAATGGCATCTGTGGCATTGTGGCATTCTCTCAATAAATTATCAAATGTGAGATGGGGTCGAGTTGGGCGTGGAGAGCCGGGGCGGCCGCGACGCGCGGGTATGAGTGCAGTGCCTCCACAATCTTTTCATTGGGCGTGTCGGCTGGGAGATCGCCATTGCAATATAAAAGTACCAACTTATTGTTGGGTCCTTTTCGCTGGCCTCTATTAAATACCTTTGGACGGCACGGAATTCGTCGTCCGTCCTTGGCAGGAATCTGACCCCACTGCCGAAGGGTCGTGCATTTGGAGCAGGACGCGCCTGAGCTCAATTAGTATAATTAAACGAATTATTGTATATGAACGATGTTCATAAACAAAACTAATACTGTAATCAATATAACCTACGAGACATGAGAAAAAAAACGTTTTGTAATGTCCATATTTACCTATGAGCATTGAAACATTTGATAACGGTTCACTCGAGGTCGCGGGGGGGACTCCTTCCGTTTGTCGCCGGCGGGCGAGGTCGGCGACGGCGGTGCGCGTCTTTTAGATGGGCCAGGTTGCGCGCATCTTTCCCCTCTGCCTGGTTCCCGGTCGGCGGCAATTATCGCAATAGATTACAAAAATATTTCAGTTAGTATTTATTATATTATATATAATAACCCCTTTCCTAGTATATATAAACGAAAGGGCAGATCGCACTAAGATAAGGGATTGCAGCAACGAATTTGTCAAGAAATTCGCACGCGTCTTCTCTCGCTGAGAAAAAAGCTGGATTACGTTATTAATAATAATTGAAACTCGACATAGTCCACAGAGGATCACACGCATAGTACCAACAAGCAACAAACTGGAAAGCGACTTCCAGTAACCAGTATCCTTGCATACTTACCATCAGGTGAGCCGCATGCTCGTTTGTCCCCTGTGTTATAAAAAAAAAATTGTCTCTCTGGTGATATCCAGTATAGGTTAGATGTATTACCAAGAACCTACAATATAGTCTGCGAATCGAAATACAAAAAGCAAGCAGCAATATTAAATACGTTTTGTATCGTTATTTTTTACAGAAAGATACATGAAACAGTTACAGTTACAGATAACTTGATAAATATGAATATTGTTTTTTTCTGTATTTTTTTAGGGTGCAATAAAGAGTTATAAATAATAAAAAAAAAGGTTGACTCCTAACTCTAAATTATAATATCTACCAAATTATTTCGAGAAGTTAAAAAAATAAAACAGTAATGTCTTATTAGGACAATTCACACAGCGCCATTTAAACCCAAGCTAAGCAGAGCTTGTTTTATAGGTACTAAACAACTGAAATACATACATAATATACATAGCAAATACCTAACAATCCCGTCCTAATGAACCCGCGACCATCAGAAGTAAACTGCTAAACCACCGTCGTACCACGTACCACACCCCTAGCCCATCAATCAAGACATGACCACAGCAAGCGTTACGTAACTCGGTTGATCGATAACTCAATATTTTGGATTCTTATCACTTCCGCTCTGTACGCAGTGACGTAAGTGAAACTAATTAACTATTAGGATGTTTAGGATAACAAAACTAGCTGTATCCATGTACATTAAACAATAAAAATAAAAACATTTTCGCAGTTTTATTAATCTACTCTGTTATGAAAAACGTTGTTTGTCATATAAATTAATATTGCTATTAATATTAAATTATTTATGAAGTGTATAATAAGGTTTCTTAAGGGTCGGCAACGCGCACGTAACACAACTGGCGTCTCAGGTGTCCATAATCTATGGTAACTATTTACCTTCAGATGCTTGTTTGCCACCGTACTATAAAAAAATAGGGGTTGATGATAGAAGGAAATTTATAGTTGTATGTAAAATTATGTCAAAAAATAAAGCTTTTTTTGGGTAAACCACCCTTATCACATAGGAGTATAAAAAATAGATAACCACCTATTCTCAGACCTACCGAGTATACATATAAAGTCTAATCAAAATCGATTCAGTAGTTTAAGATTCAGATCACAGACACACAACGGGAACGATTTTTTTGTATTTTAATTTAATAATTCTTCTTCTTTATTGCATGTTGCAAATAAAGTATATTCTATCTATCTATGTAATATACATTTATTTAGAAAATATAGTTAACATTAAAATGTATTACATATATCATAGATTATATGTACTTATAAGTTAACTTCTTTATTTATACATAACTTAATTATAATAACCATCAACAATAAAGAACCTAAAATTAAAAACCCTTATAAATATAATATAATAACTAAAATATATTACTAATAATTAAATAAAAATTAATAAAATATAGCATAGATTAAATTAAATTGGCGGTATGTATACATATACAGACGTACATATACATACACATAGTCAGACGGACATAATAAAACAACTAAAAACCAATATAATACAATATTTAGTGAAAAGGACTTCGCTCAGCTTATTACAGCAGCCGAAGCTACAGCGTAGATTTTCAATTTTTATCTCATTAATCAACGTAATTGCGATACTCTTAACTCTCTGTCTACCTTATGTAAAGCAGAACAAATAGCGCGGTAACTATTTATTATCTACTAGCTGTTCCCGCGACTTCATTCACGTGGAATTTAACTTTAATTTTCTAAAATAAAAGTAGCCTAAGTTACTCCCTATTACATCAGCTACCTGCTAAAAAAAGTCCCGTTAAAATCGGTCCAGCCATTTCCGAGATTAGTCGGAACAAACAGACCGACAGACAGACAGACAAAAATTTTAGAAAGTGGTTTTTTGGTGTATGTACCTTACTTGTATTCATATGCGTATAGTAAAAAACGGTTATTTCAATATTACAAACAGACACTCCAATTTTATTGATATGTATAGATAAAATAATGGGATGAAGGGAAGGCAATGAGAATGATGAATGGTTAGTAGGAGTGGACTTCAATAAAATATGTTGCAGTTACGGAAAAATAAAACTTATTACAATAGAATGTAGAATAAAAAATATTTTATTCAAATAAATTTTAAGCACTTTTGTATAGTCATAAATATTTTTTTAATCTACCGCTCATTCGGTAAGCTATTCACAAGAATAACGAGCTAGAAACTATTCCTGTTAAAGAAATAATCTCCTTCTCTTTCTCTCTTTTATGCAAAGAAAAAGAAACTAGAAAAGTAGCGCGGGTGAGTTCTGAATAAATCTAAATATATATAACTCAAAGGTGACTGACGTAGTGATCTATCAACGCACAGCTCAAACCATTGGACGGATCGGGCTGAAATTTGGCATACAGGTAGATGTTATGACGTAGGCATCCGCTAAGAAAGGATTTTGATTAATTCTACCCCCCAAGCGGTTAAAATAGAGGATGAAAGTTTATACGAAACTTTGTCAATTTTAAACCGATCGGGCTGAGACTTTGCATGCATAAAGCTACTATGACGTAGGCATCCTCATAGAAAGGATTTTGATAAATTCCACCCCTATGGGGATAAATTAACGCGAGCGAAGCCGCGGGCAAAAGCTAGTAAAATATGTTCCTTAACTATAGTTTCGCTCGAACAGTCTATGGTTCACAATACATACATATATATACTCAGAACGTCAATGTTCTACATAATGATAAAATACTTTATGATCGATCTCGGCAGTCAAATGCAGTCTGTACTATAGTCTGTACATTATCTATTGCTAGGTATTATCTAAATAGTTAATCCCAGTTATCAGTGAACTGGTGATAAGCGCCAGCTATGGAGACAAACACACCGGTGGGATACAAATAAAGAGCTAACTTATGAAATCACTTTTATAAGGAAAAGATTAGTAAATAATAAAGCAAAGGAAAGTAGAGTAACAGGGTAGGAGGCTATACGTCTTAGACTTCTAGAATGGTAACACATGAGTCATGACGCTGGTGCTGTACCGGTATATGCAATAAAGTCGACGGTTACCACTTGACTTCATGTAACGTCAGCTGGATTGCCATTCCAAAAAGTAACCATCATGTGACCCGTCAACTTGTTTGCCATTCCAAAAAGTAACCTACATGTGACCGGTCAGCTTGTTTGCCATTCCAAAAAATGGCATCTATTGCGGAATTATAATAAATACACAATGTCTCCAATGTTATCTCAACTAGGAGAGTCAACTAAGTTTTCACTGGGTATTTTTAATCTATATAATAATAAAAATATACTAATATACTAATATTGGCAATAAATGGATTATTGCCAATATTAGTATAGTAATATAGTTACAGAATTATACATATTTATTATGATTGGCAATAGGTACAAACTCAGCTGTTGCTGGACTGAAGAGCGCTGGTCTTCAGTTTGTACCTACGCGGGCGTACCTTTGTAATCACGTGTGCTAGACAACCATATCATAACATAAGGATTTTTTTTTATATACTTATATTAAATATTCCTTCACAATTTAAGCGTTAATTTCGGCAATAGCACAAAAAAAAGGAAGAGATTGTACCTCATTCAGTCATAATTGGTGGGCTGCGCTCTTGTCGGTGGAGCTCTTACAGTTTTTCACAATCTTCCATCAATCTTTTTAGTTGCTGATATGACACGACTTCAACTTTTTTGTTTTGTAGCTACATAAAATAAAAGAGAAATGCAACACACTCTGGTGAGAAAAAGTAACAAATATAATAATAATAATATAATAATATCAGCACAATTCACACAGCGCCATCTAGATCCAAGTTAAGCTAGTTAAAGCTTGACTTATAGTTACAACTAATACAGATACATTTTTTTTTGTAAATACATACATATTATACATAGAAAACACTCAGACTGATACAAACAATCATAAATGTTTGCGCCGTGCGAGGAATCGAACCCGCGACCATCGGACGTAAAGCGGTGTGCTAGACCGCTAGACCACGGAGGTCGTCGAAGAAACAAAGAAAGGAGAATGAGCCTAATGCTTTTAAACTAAAACGAAAGGAAGGAAATATTCTTTATATTCAGATATTATCATACAAAAACATGGATTAAACTAGTAGTTACGTTAACAGAGAAAACATCTGCTTTCACCACGTTGAGTTTAATTTGATTTCCTATTTTTCTACGTCGATTAATATTCATGAAACTCTCGTGTCAGTCGAGTGTACATATGAACAAAAACAAAACCAATAAAACACCAAGTTGTGTGAAATTTGTTAGTCTTATGTCTCACTAGCTACTCGCCCCGGCTTCGCCCGGGTGTACAACTAAATATATATAATTCAAAGGTGACTGACATAGTGATCTATCAACGCACAGCCCTAACCACTGGACGTATCGGGCTGAAATTTGGCATGCAGGTAGATGTTGTAACGTAGGCATCCGCTAAGAAAGGATTTACATTAATTCTACCCCCAAGGGGATAAAATAGGGGATGAAAGTTTGTATTAAACGTTGTCAATTTTAAACCGATCGTGCTTTGACTTTGCATCCATAAAGCTACTATGACGTAGGCATCTCCTAAGAAAGGATTTTGATAAATTCCACCCCTAAGGGGATAAATTAACGCGAGCAAAGCCGCGAGCGAATATATAAACCTTCCTCTAGAATCATTCTAAGGAATGAGTGGACTGTATGTGTTATCTAAATCAAACAATGGATAGAAAATGGTAAATACTTATAATGAAGATACGTGTACTTGGTTGTAAGGCAAAAAGGTGAGAATATTACACATACGACAACATAGGGACAGACAACGACAACGACTTTATTTTATATTATGTAATGATTAGAATTGTTTATTAAAGCATATTAAAGGATATAATGTATATTAAAGCCTCGTCCTACATATATATATATATGTAGTGACTAGATGTCCCGGCAAACGTTGTTTTGCCATACAAATTTCAATAGTAATATCGCTATTAAAAGATAGGGTTTGGTAATAGAAGAGAGAAAATATAGGGTTGTATGTATTTAAAAAAAAATTAAATAAAATTTTCTCCATAAAATAAACTATGGGGGTAAACAAGCAAAATATAAAGTTGTATGTATTTAAAAAAAAAATCTCCAAAAAATAAAAAATAAACTATGGGGGTAAACAATCACGTAGGGGTATGAAAAATAGATAGTAGCCGTTTCTCAGACCTACTGAATATGCATATAAAATCTCATAAACATAAACATCTCATAAACAGCCGTTTCGGAGGAGTATGGTAACTAACATAGAGACACGAGAATTTCATGTATAAGTATTATGAAAATTAAATCATTATTACCGTAGATTACCCCGAACATCTAAACTCATAAACTCACCTTTTGTAATATTGGTATAGATACAATTTGCCGAGCAAAATAATATGAACAGCAACAAAAACAAAATACGATCGCTTGAAAATATAAATAGTTCTCAATTTAGATACTACTCGCTAATGAATTAACTACCACTTTACTAACGAAATTCGATGATAATTAATTTAATTTTAAGTAAGACTATAGACAAATAATATCAAAGACAAACAATATTAATCTATTCTCAATTTCACCATAGACTAACATTGAACAAAAGAGTAGAATATATACATGGTAGTGTGTGTAATGTTTTTTTTTTTTATTTATTTAATGTATTTTATTTATAACTAGCTGTTCCCGTGTCTTCGTTCGTCCGCGTGGAATTTAACTTTACTTTTTTAAAATAAAAGTAGCCTAAGTTACTCCTTATTACATCAGCTACCTGCCAAAGAAAGTCCCGTCAAAATTGGTATAGCCATCTCAGAGTTTAGCCGGAACAAACAGACAGACAGACAGACAAAAATTGTAAAAAAAAATTGTTTGGTGTATGTACCGTATTTATATTCATATGCATGCAGTAAAAAACGGTTATTTCAATATTACAAACAGACACTCCAATTTTATTTATTTATAAAAAAAACAAAACAATAGAGTATATATGTGTGTTTATGTCAAATACATGGATAGTGTGTTTAATGTTTTTTTTTTTATATTATGTATATTTTTAAAAATATATTAGCATTTTGCACACCTCTATATATAAACTATAAGTGTGCATAACTTCATAGACATCCGTCCGCGCAATTTTCATAATGAGAAGTATAAAAGTTTTTGCTTCATATATAAATATATATAGTAAAAAGGTTTTACATATATAATTTAGTCTCCAAGAAATAGTGCAATAACCTGCATATACATGGAAGTCGGGGACAAACGTGTTTTAACGATAATGACTTTATGATAACTATTTTTAAATGAACGTGTTGTTTGCAAATGAAACCGCTATAATTGTACCTACCATATTACCAGTACATATCAGTATATATTCTGTGCGCGAGTACATTTACCTGCAGACCCATTTAACATCGACGCAAAGTGGCCAGTCTGTCGGTGTTTTATAGGATACACTTTGGCGAGTGTGCACAGGACCTGCATAATTTGATCTTGCTTTCTCCTTTTTACCACCGAACTACACGACGAACACTGGGACTTCATCCGTACGTCGTGGAAATTCCGCACATTCGCACTGAGCGGTTCGCATCGTCCTTCCTAATACGCACTGCCAAAGAGTGGAACGCACTTCCAGCTTTTGTGTTCCCGGAGAAATACAACCCCGGATTCTTCAAGTCTATGGTGAATAGATATCTTCTGGGTAAGCGCGCTACATCCTAGGTCTTGCCATCATTTACCATCAGATGAGGTAAGCCGAAGCGCAATCCCATTATTAATAAAAAAAAAAGATGTTTCGAAATCGTCCAATCATTCATTTAATATTATCTAGACGGCTGTTATTATGTACTCATTATAAAAGATACATCAAAACGTAAAGCAGGGTTGCCTATCTCCTGCTCTAGAGGCGTGTTCACACGCTTCCATAACTGAGTAGAGCGATAGGTCGCCCTAACAACGAGATGGGGCCTGCCCTACACCATTTACAGGACGGGCTCTTGTTATAAAAGATGTTTTAAAACGTAAAGCAGCGTTGCCTATCTCCTGTCCCAGAGGTGTCCGTGTACCCATATGCTTTCACAATTGAGTAGAGCGATAGGTCGCCCTAACAACGAGATGGGGTTTGCCCTACACCATCTAACGCGGGCTAACGCCACCGGAGTGGTGCGCCAACGTGGTAGTTATGTTATCGCGACCTCATGACTCTTTAAAATGAATTTAGAATCTATAGTTATCACAGATTATTTATAGTGTTCATACAATTTAGGAACAATCAGTAGAAGTAATTGATACAAATTGTTGTAAGACAAGAAAGCAATGTTTATTATTATCACAGTAGAGTTCAGTAGCCTAGATTTTTTAAAACAATAAACATTATAAAACTCATATTTATCTGGTTACTTAAGTAATACAAATATATCTAAGTACATGTTCAGAATATATGTGACAAACAATATTTTATCTAATTATTATTGTTTGTCGCGAATCTGTTTACATCTTTCGAGGATCGTAGATACCGGATAATTTGATACTACATAAATATCTTAACATCTTGCAACAGTAATGGTGGATAATGTCTCGTTAGAGGGGGGATGGGGATTGTTAGTAATGTGAACTGATGACCCAATTACTAGCAATGTATACAATGTCAGTTTCACATCCACGCTGTCCACTTTGAGAACCATTGGGGTAGGTATTTTCTAGATTTCCAACGTATACCGTTAGCATAGTTTCATTACTTATATTTTTTATTTCTTTTACATTTCACTACTTTTTTTTATAACAGTAGTAGAACATGTTCTATATGAAAAGTTTTATAGCGAAATCTTGTATGTTTCATCATGTTTTTATATGTTTTATGTTTGATAGTAGACAAAAACTGGATTTCTGTAATTATTTCAAAAGCTTAGGTCTCTTTAGAATGGGCTACATTATCATGTAGTGACTAATATTCGATTCATCAGACTTACATTAACGTTTGTTATAAATATCTTACGATGACCAAATAAACTGAAATTGCATTAGTACGCAGTAATGGCAACACTGTAGCAAATGGTTATCAATAGGTATCAAGGTCAAGGATGATTAGAGCAACTGCGCTTGCCCCTCATAAAATACACACCGTAGAAATACTAGCTATCTCTTTTACTCCTAGACGTGCTATCGTATCTAAAGATGAAATAAGCGTTAGAATCAGAATTGCGTAATCTTATAAACTTAGATTAAATATGTACAACCATAATTCTTGAGTTTATGGGTACTATTTTCGCCATTCTATCTGCTTCACCTGTAAGCATTATAGAGCAATATCTTTTATTTATTTTTCTTTTATACCAGAAGTCTACCACATAATTTTGTGTTAATAATATTTGTAAGACGTTAATATTGTACATAATATGTACGTAAGTATCGATTAATTGTTTGTTTTCGAATTCGCTCCGAAATTATTGGTTTCGGCCTTTACTCTTCTCATTACACAATTAACTTTCTTTCTTTATAACGCTAAAAGCTGCGCCGTCACGTGAGTTATTTAGTATTAAATGAAAACCTAAAATGTTTTCCATTACCATTATTTCCCGTATGTTAATAATGGGGACATTTGTGAAACGGCCGCAATTAATTACAACGCTCGTTATACAATTCTAATGACGATTAATCCGTGATTGTTAATATTCAAAGTAGTATCACAGATAACATAATATTGCATAGTAGTATTAACATCGCGCATATAGCTATGATGCGCTTGTAATCCGACTGTCGCTGCGCGCCATGCAGCAACAATGCTGCATATGCACAAGCATCTGTGGCGTATTAAGTTTGCGCGGGAAAATTAAAACTACAAAAATAGCTTCTTCTGCAGACATACTGATTAATTGTTGTGCTCGTAATTCTTTTACTTTATATTGATCAATATAACTGTCTGCAATTTACTTTTATTATAAAAAACTCGATTGCCGATTGGCAGACAGATCTGCAAAAATTAAAAAAAGAGCCAGATATAGCATAATTTCTTCGTTTTAAAGTTTTTAAAGTGTTATGTTTGATTTAAAATAATGTTTAAGTTAATCTGAATAAAGGCTATAATAATAATAATAATATAATAAACTATCTATATACACAACAAACTAAATATAAATACAGCCCCTAGTTTCAGACCTAACAGTGATCACAGTAGATCCATCACGAAAGTTCACCATATCCGCATTCTGGCTGAAAATAAATCATTACAGATATTGCGGTGTTGAAAACAGATACATCACTTGGGACCCAAGATGTTTAGTTGGCGACAGAGTAATTACTCAAACTGTCAAAATTTTTGGTAGATTACAATGTTTTAATCTCATAAAAGTATAAGCGAAGGCGTAGAGCAATTCGCATAATTCCATAATTAGTGATGCTACAAAACCGTTATTTTTAGATACGCCAATAAAACATATATTTATTCTAGTATATTACATATTACTAAGTCATTACAATAACATTAAGGTGTTTCAGGTATAGGTAGGTTTTTTATAGCCTGTGTTATTCTGATGTATAAGCTATATTACTGTAAAGTTTCATCGAAATCCATCTATCCGTCAATACTATCTTTCACTTTAATAATATTAGTAAAATTATTATACTAATTAAGTAAATAAATTAATAGGTTTGTAAATAAACTATCCTTGCCGGATTCATTACGTGAATACATATAAGTTATCTGTATAATTAAAAATGTATATGTAGTATATTAAATACTACAAAGTGAATGACTGGTATTTTATGTCGGTTTGTTGGACTGCCTAAAAATCAGGTGGGTGGCTCATCTGTCATACTCGTGAACGGGTTATCGTCCGCACACCTTTTAATTGATAATTGATTGATTGAGTTGATTGATGAGTATTGCGGTTATTTATACGTGATGGTTAGCTGGACTTTTTTATTATACATATTAAATAACTTACAATGGCATATGCGGATCTCTGACAATAACACTAGGTAGATATTGTTTATTTTATTTATTTCATAATTATTAAAAAAATTCATACTTTGAATAGAAATGTTTGTACTGTCCAAGGAATCGAACCCGCAACTACCTAACGCAAATGCGGTGTGCTAAACCTCTAGGCCAAAGAGGTCATTGTATGTTATATTAGGTAATGTAGTACTTGAAAATGTATTTGAAAGAGAATTTCTGTAATCATTTCATCTATGCGCATTTACATGTTTTTATTCTTAGGCGTTTCTGCATAAGGAAACTCAATACAGGCATCTCTATTATTACTAGTAGATGTAATTTCTTATTAATGTTGAGTGGAGGGTGAGACTGGAAGAGAAAGAATACACTTCTCCTTGTGTATAACTTTGTACTTTCGTTTGTTTAGTAAATATTATTTGGTTTCTTTTTAGGCATATTGCCTCCTACACCCGGGACATAAGTGCCGGGAACTGCTCGGAGTTTCCCTCTCTGCCACATGGACCCGGCACCCGCACTGTGAATCCATGGAGTACTAAGGAGTTTATCTCTCAATTTATAGGTTTTTTTTTTAATTTATTTAATAAAGATAATTGTACAGTTGTTTTTATACATTGACTCGCCAAACTGTAGAACAGTTTGTTGGCAAGATATCGCTTTTTTAAGTTTTTTTAAATACTTCTCTACCCATAAACATCTATCCACATAAATACACGTTTTTACAGATAATTAAAATTTTTGTTTTTAAAGTTTATATAAAAGTGCTCTTTTTAATTTTGACTTCAGTACTGGTCTACTTAAATTAGAATTTAGTTGTAACCCATCTAAATTGTTATATATTTTTGGAATAAAAACCCCGTAGTTCTTTCCCCGTAATAATTGATAGATCTCGGTTGAACAAATTTACTCTGCGTGTTATTTCGTATTATAGATATTATTTAATACAATTTTGTGTTCATTATTACTATACTATACTCCAGAGCTATCACCTTACCTTACTATGCACGGGTAGTATTTTACAATATTTGAATAAATATTAATTGAATAAATTAAAATTTTTAAAGTTAATAACATCATGTATGTAGGGTATTCTTAGGAATGTGGATTAATGACCCAAATACTAGCAATACACTAGGTTGACCACCACGCGGTTCCCCCTGGAAACCATCGTGATTAATTCCTGGTGAATTTACCACGATGGGATGACCTGACCTCACGCACATCTTATCCTCCGCTGGTGCCTCGCCAGCGGATATACCGTTAGCGAAGGCGTGCGCACCATTCCATTATCATCCATAAAAAAAAAGTATCACAACGTTATACAAATAATTGGTACTCGATAGCTGTATATCATATTATAGTTGTGCGCATCAAGTATCATTAACTATTATCAACTATTATAATTAGTAAAGCAATAAATAAATAATTTTTAACTACCAAGGAAGCAAACTGATTAGTTAATTGTAATTAATAATCTTCAGTTATCGTCATTTAACCTAACTATTTTTTTTTATATTACGACATTGGCAAAGAGGCATTTGGCCCATCTGATGGTACACGGTTTCCGTAGCTTAGGACGTTTGAAACACAAGAGGTGACCCTTTACGAACTTTAATATAACCTTCTTGAAAAAACTCCATACGAGTTTCTAGAGAAAACCTCGGCAGGTAGTTCATTCCACAATCTAAGTATACGCGGGAGGAAGCTCCTGAAACTGCACTGTCCAAGACCACTTAGCTTCCAACATGTGGTGACGAATCCCCTGTCTATGGTAAAAAGTAGCCATAGCACTTTCGAGTATTTTGTCACTTTCTTCCAAATAAAATGAAATAAAAAATACTAAACTCTACTGAATAGGCAATATTATATTAGTAAGTGCGCTTCAAGGTGAAAAAGTTTAGGAACCCCTGTACATGTAGTAATTACACGTTGGAGCTCAGTAAACAAGTGAATATAGTGCTTTAAGCCCAGATAATACCATCTATATGAAATTGTCACCTCGTATCGTTGTATGTTTGCTGAACACTTTGTCTCGTGGTAGAGACATCCTGTTACGATATTTAGTATTATTTATGTGTAGATAATTTAAGTAATGAGTTACCATTATTGACTGGCAACTCTCTGTAAACGAAACACCGATAACAAATCATAATAAATCGGAGCCATGGCAGTAGACTTGCCTCTTGGTTGATTGAAATATACTTAACTTTTTACGCTCTCGCCTACGCTAATGGTATACGCTGGCGGGGCACCAGTGGAAGATGATAAGATAAGTATGAGGTCAGGTCAGTTAGCCCATTATGGCAAATTTACTAGGAATGTAACCAGGGAAGCCGTGTGGAAGTCAACCTGGTATGATAGATTGTTAGCAATGGGGTTCTACATGTATTATACATATAAACCTTCCTCTTGAATCACTCTATCTTTAAAAAAGAAACAGCATCGAAATCCGTTGCGTAGTTTTAAAAATTTAAGCATACATATGGACGGATAGACAGCGACCGCGACTTTGTTTGATACTATGTAATAATAATGATGATACGTTGACTGAATTAAAATAAATAAATAAAATTAACAGTTTTTTTTTTCTTCACAGAGACAGAGTCCCTGCTCTTATACGTTAAGCGTTTATTTCAGTTTGACTTAAATTATTAAATTTTGGGTAAATTAGTAAATCGATTTTGGCCAGGCCCGCATAGCCACTTTATGGAAAGATTGAGGCATTAAAATATCGATATTAATATAAAAGTAAAATAATAATAAATATTAAATAAAATTTGTTAAGTCGGAATAGTATAATTAATAACATAATATAAATAAAAAGAATTAAAAAATAACAGTTATAAACGCATATAATTATTATTGTATTTTTAATTAGTAATGGGCTCAAAAATAGTATTCATACAATAATGTCAGTATGGCCATTTGTAGTGTTTAGGCTGTATATGACAAAGTTGTTGCTCCTTAATTATAAAAAAAAAATTATTCTTGAATCAAATATGGCGGGAAATACACAGAAATTATATTGTTAAATAAAGTATTTTTATTCCCAACAACCTCGGATTTATTCGGTAGCTTAAATTCAAATTCAAATTAAAAAAACATTTATTCATGTTAGACATTTTAGCGGCTTACGTACGTCAATTTTTTTTATATTACAATTTTCCCTACCGTCCAGTTCAGTACATAGATCGAATTGGGAAGAACTGGCAAGAAACTCAATTGAATTACTAGTATATAGTCACCTAGTAGTTAGCACCTAGCTACCTACAGTAAAAACCGGATTGCCGTGGTCGAAGTTCACGGCTCGTCAGCAAAGCCATAAAATACTTTATATCATTTAATTATTACATGAAAATCATTAGCAATTTAATGTTTTCAGACCAAAAGTCTATGATTCCGTCTCGTTTCGATAACCCGACCCGACCGCTACGTTATACTAAGTATCCAATGCGTTATAAAAAAAAAACGTAATAAATAAGGCCGTAAAATATAAACAATATCATCTGTTCAATATCTTGTAGCGGCCGCAGGAGAGGAGCGGGGGTTATTGTCAGTAATGTGTACTAGTAGGTCCATTGTTAACAATATTCATATCAGACCCCTCTGAAAACCATTGGAAATAGAAATAATCTTTATTCAAAGAAATTTAATATAAATACTATATTTTTTCAATTGGAATGATACACCCGCCTGCGCTAACGTTTTAAGCTGGGGCACGAGTGAAAGGTGACAAGATGAGCATGAGTTCAGGTTAATTAACCCATCCTAACAAATTCTTCAGGAATTTATCCAGATGATTTCTAGGGAGAGCAGGTCAACCTGACTTCATTCACAAATGCTAGAAATGTATGCTGCATTGCTAGCAATGGGCTCGTGAATCTAATTACTAACAATCACATCCCGTATAAATACTATTTAATATTCTTTTGTTATTCTACGACAAATTTGAAACATATTCATTGTAGTTATCACCATTTGCCCCCCTAGCGTAGACTGGTAAATATTAATTTCTTTAAAAATTAATTAGCCTCATTAATAACTTCAGATTTACGACTAATTATTAAATTATTTCCTTTTAAAGAAAATGCAATAACATATGCTGGTAGTCATTACATTCTCCCAATTCAATTTAAAAGTAAATCTGTATTTTTGTAACCATTGAAAAGGAAAAGAGCATATTTTCATGTCAGTTCTGAGCTTGAAAGCACTCCGATCGATATATTTGACATATCATAAGAGCCTGTAATATACCTACATGAATAAAGATATTTTAATTAGTTTCATTTGATTTACGCTCACTCTATCATCCTCCACTGCTGCCATGCCAGCGTTTATCGTCATCGAATAAAAAAAATGTATAAACACAACAAAATCATCGCCTCAACAGTTACTATATATTTTTTGTTCCACTCTATTTCCTTATTGGCGATACACGGAAGCGAGCCGCTCTTTCATTATTCAATTGGCGATTTTTTATCTCAACCAACTTACAAGTCTTATTTTGGACAATTATCTCTGATTATCAAACATTTAGAGTCGATATCTCGGCAGCACTAAACATAGGAGCGTTATTATCATCTCTATGCTAACAGACTTACCTATCACAATGTCAGAAAACTATTCTTCTGATAAATAAAAGTCACGTTTACCAGATACCACTATGTGTTGTATTCAATTTGTGTTTATTTTACAGACCGTATATTTGTTTAAAGATTATCTATATAATATATATTACTACGTATTTATTGTACTATAATAAAGTCGTACCACTTAATATTTAATAATAATCAAACTCAGGACAATTCACACAGCGCCATCCAGTCCTAAGTTAAGTAAAGCTTGTGTTATGGGTACTAGACAACTAATATAAATATTTTTGTAAATACATACATAAAAACACTATAGATCAATACAAACACTTATACACATGAATACAAATGTTTATATCGTGCGAGGAAGCGATCCCGCGACCATCGGAAGTAAAGCGATGTGCTAAATTATTAGGTCACCGAGACCGTTATCAGTATATGTTTTTATAAAGTGGTGTGCTACCGCTAGATCATCAAGGCCGTCAATTTGATAATAGATTGTACTTGCTTATATCGACTGTAGTTTTTTCAGGATATCGCTAAATTTTCATCATTACATAGTATAAAACAAAATCGTCGTCTGTCCCTATGTATGGTGAATTTTTAAAACTACGCAACGGATTTCGAATCTTTTTTAATAGATAGAGTGATTTAAGAGGAAGGCTTATATGTATAATACATGTACACCCGGGCGAAGCCGGGGTGGGTAGTTAGTTAAATATAAATGATGTAACTTTTAGTCATAGTCTTCCACTGTTTGGGTCACAGATAATAAAAAAAAAAGCTAAACGTTGATTACTTCGTATTGTATATGTAAATAAATAAAATATAAATAACCCTAGACAATTAACACAGCGCCATGTAGTTCCCTGGTAAGCAGAGCTTGTGTTGTGGGTACTAGACAACTGATACAAATACATAGATACATATTTTTTCGTAAATACATACCATACATAGAAAACACCCAGACCGACACAAACAATCGTACTCATAAATACAAATGTCTGTGCTGTGCGAGGAATCGAACCCGCGACCATCGGAAGGCTAAACCGCTAGACCACCGAGGCCATGATACTCATGAATATAAAAGTTTGTGCCGTGCGGGATTCGAACCCACGACCATCGGAACTAAAGCGCTGTGCTAAACCGCTAGACCACCGAGTCCGTCAATATGGATTGTTTTCATTTTTTTATTGCGACGACTAGCCACTTTTCTTCGAATGTACCGTTTGCTCGTTTATCATTCTACTCACATAGAAAAATCGATAGATTTCCGCCCGCGTCGGCTCTATTGGATACAAATTTTGTCACGTTTAGCGTGACATTAAAGGACTTTTTTTATGTAATTGAAATAGCAAACACGCTGATAGTAAGTAGTAACCTTCGTCTATATATCTATATATATATACTCATATTATAATCGCGAAAATAAAACTGTCTGTCGCGCTATATCGACTTAAAAGAAATTTGGTACCCAGACAGTCTAGACCCAGAGAAATGCTGCGTTTTAATACAAAAATGGGTTGTAAGGGTTTGAAAATGAAGATGAAATGTTGTATGGACAACATGCGAAGCCGGGGCGAGTAGCTAGTATTATAATATAAACGCGAAGTTTGTGGATGTTTGTTACTCTTTCACGCAAAAACTACTGAACTGATTTTGATGAAACTTTACAGTAATATAGCTTATGCATCAGAATAACATATAGGCTATATTTTTTATAGAAATTTGACGCGGGTGAAACAGCGGGTATAGCTAGTTTTATATATTTCTATAGATTACTAAAGCACCTTTCGTCACCTGTTTTATTTCGATCGGCATTTTTCATCACCTGTTTTATTTCGACCAGCACATTATTATTGTAGGCAAATGACGCCATAACACAACTATAACTTAAACCTACCCCAAGCAGATGATAAGACACATTCACACAAAAAACTTACTGATAAGCTTTAGGCATATGAGTGGGTGCATTCATATCATAATCTAAAATCAATCAGTTCAAATGTTAACCGAATTAGGTCTACGCAACAATATATTTTATTTGTAAATATATAAAAAACCGCCTAGTCTAATAAAATTTAAAATTAAACATGATGTGACCAGTTTTGTAGCAATATATGAGAATAAGTCCGCAGATATATGAATAATAATATTCAGAAAAAAATTTTGATTAAAGTTAACGGGAAAGGGAAGAAAAAAGTAAAAAAGAGTTGAAAAACGCCTTTTTTCAAAATAACTCCATAACGGCAACGAAAATAAAAAAATGTTTTAAATGAAAGTTGTAGATAATAAAAATCTGCACAAAACAGGTCCTCTTCCTTTTTTCATTATCTGCTGTTGTTTAGCCACAAAAATTAGGTAGAAGGGTGAAAATTTAGGGTTGTATGTATTTTTTATGACAAATTACAAAAAAAAAATTGAAAAAATAATTATTAGGGGTTGGACCGCATCGTAGAAAAAATTGTGTAAGAACAAAAAATAATATTTAGGGGTGTATCATATCATCCTTATCATTGAGGGGTATAATAAATAGATGTTGGCCGATTCTCAGACATACCCGATATGCATACCGTTTCGGAGGCGCGACACGAGAATTTTAGTTTCTAATTCTTCAATATATTTCACGTATACTCTACTATATATATTATCACGCGGTTGATAGCTGATATTTTGAACCTTTGACGGCCTTGATGATTAGCGGTTTAGCACGCAGTCTCTCTTCCGACGGTTGCGGATTTGATTTTAGCACAATACAAACTTTTAAATAAGATTGTTTCTATTAATCTGAATATTATAATATATTTATAACAACTCGCCCCGGCTTCGCACGGGTGTACATGTATTATATATATAAACCTTCCTCTTGAATCACTCTATCTGTGAAAAAAACCGCTACAAAATGCGTGGCGTAGTTTTAAAGATTTAAGCTTACATAGGGACGGAGAGACAGCGACAGCGACTTTATTTTATACTATGTAATGATGATGTATTATATTATATTTATTATATAATATATATATTTAAAGTTTTTTTCTTAGTTCATTAGTTGTTTAGTTCATACATTGGTTCGTAAATAGCCGGTTCGGTTTTTTTTCATGCCATACCTTCGTAACCCTAATATGAATATTTCATATGTTTGTGTGTTCACTGTCTTATCTCAAAGCCCTTTAACAGAAACACGTCTTACAAAGCAAGCTTGGCATCTGAAATATACATACAGACGTACTAAAGCAGACATACGTTACCTCGTACAAGGTCTATCTCATTTCTATTATATACTAGCTGTATCCCGAGGTTTTACCTGCATGAAATTTATAGCCTATGTGTTATTCGGAAAAGTAAGTAAAGTTTCAAAATTCAATCAGTAATTTTTGCGTGAAAGAGTAACAACCATCCATCTATTAGACGACCTCTGTGGTCTAGCGGTCTAGCACCGCTTTACGACCGATGGTCGCGGGTTCGATTCTTCGCACGGCACAAACATTTGTATTTATGAGTATGATTGTTTGTATCGGTCTGGGTGTTTTCTATGTATAATATGTATGTATTTAAAAAAAAAAAACTATGTATATGTATGAGTTATCTAGTACCCATAACACAAGATTTAGCTAGCTTAACTTGGGTCTAGATGGCGCTGTGTAAATTGTCCTGAGATTATTATTATTATTATCCACACAATCTTCGTGTTTTTAATATTAATAAGATTCTAAATTGCGGATATAATACAATACAGTTGATAACGGATAAATACATAAATATTGTATCTAAAATATTAAATAATTACATTGTACAGTTAATGTACGTATTATTTGTAAAACAGACTTCGTATTGTTATCATAATTGATTACATAACAAATTTGAGACCTATTGAACTATAGTTTACTGTTGTTATTATTTTTGATAACATCGTTTTTATGTTAAATCAGTATCTTTATTAACATCAAATCGTCAACTCGTCGTCAAGGGAAATCGTCATAAAAACATTTTTTTTGTGGTCTACGTTTGCGGATAAAAAAATAAGAACTTCAAGATTATTATATGTACAGAGTAATTATTTATTAGAGCAAATACATTAGTTTAATATATTATTCTCATTTTTTTACTAACATAGATATCAATAAGTATACTATGAATAGGTACGTATTTGTTTGCAGAAGTGGGACACTTTTGCTCCAATTAACAAGTCGTCTCATTATCAACAATTCCCGCCACTCAAATTCCATAGAGAATAGGAGAACCTTGTATTTTCTAGTACTATGCTCATTTTTCCTCAATAAGCAGACTAGGCTGTACAGTCTAAGGATCTTTGCCTGTACCCTCATTAAAAAGTAGATGGATGAATACGAGAAAAAAAATTGAAACCTTCAAGAACAGAGCTTATTCCTACTTAAAAGGTCGGCAAAGCACTTGCAATTCTGGTGTTGCGGATGTTCATAGCAGCGGTAATCACTTACCATCAAGAATCGCAAGTTCGTTTGTACCCTTTGATATAAAAAAAGTTTACTTTAGGTGACGGGTCGGCAACGCGCATGTGACACCCCTGGTGTTTCAGGCATCCATAGGCTACGGTAACCGTTTACCATCAGACGGGCCGTATGCTTGTTTGGCGCCTAAGTAGTATAAAAAAAAAGGTGAGAACGCCAAGCTATAAAATACCCAAATTGGTATTGTATACCAACTTTCAGATGGTCCATTGGCTTCCTTCTCACGATTATAAAACATAGCGGTCATGCCACATCACCTCATCGTCTATATATCTTTATTGGCAATTTAAATGTTAATAACTTTGTTTTTTTATTAACGAAAGATTATTAAGGCCTACACAAATATTAATGCCATAAACCACTCTGTTGTCATAGATTTTAGGTGTATCAATTTGAATTTCCGATGATGGTAAACATGAATAAACGACTACACACGTCAGTGCTCTACCAACTGTTAAAAGGAGGTTTCAATACGGGGGATTATTTTACGTAAATTCAAATAAATTGTATAGACTTCAACGAGAACCAGTTTTGCATTAGACAGACTTTTCTTACTGATTGAATTAAACAAAATATACTTGTACGTTGAAAGATTTTTCGCGCCATTTTTATTTCAGCCACAGTGTATAAACTTATTTTTTGTGACCATAGATTAGGATTTATATATGCGGCTTATTGTTATATTATGAACTTAATGTAATCATCATTACATAGTATAAAACAAAGTCGCTTTGTCGGTCCCTATGAAACTATGCAACGGATTTTGAAGCAGTTTTTTTTTAATAGATAGAGTGATTTTAGAGGATGATTTTTATATATACAATACATTTACACCCGCGCGAAGTCGGAACGAGTAGCTGGTTGATGATAAAATCATTTGAGTAGATGTAGAATTATAGTTATATAAGTTTTATTTTTTATATATTTTTGGATTATATTTTTTTACGTTCTGTTTTTAAATACCAATTGTTTTTTAATACCATACATTGTTCTTGACGTTTTTGCTCCACTAGCATTCAGCTAGTACTATACATACAGATATTTTACCTTACCTAGGAACATTCTCATTTTAAACCAGTCTAATACAGTCCGTTACAATACTATTATTATCTATATCTAACTATATATAAACTGATGTTCTATGTTAGTTTAATTACTCTTTATTATATAATGTAATACATTCACGTGTTTCATTATGAATAATCTTCATACTAGCACAAATATTACAGCATGATACAATGTCTGCGAAAATCACAGAGCAAGTATAATCACTTGGTGAATATTACAATATTGCCATGGTAATGTTCAACGATCTAAAAATAGATGTGTGAAAAACTGTGCGGTATGGTTGATAAATTACAAATTACCAGTCTATTCATATGTGATTCTGAATAAAGTCGCATTGTGAAAACATTTATTTCAGCGGGTTATTCAAATAAGTGATATAACTGACGGACTCGGTGGTTTAGCGGTTTAGCACACCGCTTTACTTCCGATGGTCGCTGGTTCGATTCTCGCACGGCAGAAACATTTGTATTAATGAGTATGATTGTTTGTATCAGTCTGGGTGTTTTCTAATATACCTATAATATCGAAATATATATATATATATATATATGTATTTATTATCAGTTATTTAGTACCCATAACAAAAGCTTTAGCTAGCTTAACTTGGGACTAGATGACGCTGTGTGAATTGTCCTAAGATGATTATTATTATTATTAGCTTAATTTCTTTATGTAATACTAGCTAACTGCCTCGGCTTCGCACTGGTATACATGTATTATACACATATAAACCTACCTCTTCAATCTGCATTAGAATCTGCTATGCAGTTTATAAAATCTAATCGCACTGGTATACATGTATTATCACACATATAAACCTACAACATTCAATCACTGTATCTGGATTATTTCTAAAATGATATAAATTGTTATTATTACATTTAATTTTAATTTTGACATACTTATTATTACTTAATGTTGGACATTTAACAATATAAATAATTAATCGAACAGACAGATATTAACATGAATTTAAATTTGCATTCATTTATACTATGTAAAAATTTATAACAATTATATGTCAGGACAATTTACACAGCGCTCTCTATTTACTACTATTACTACTTACTCTTTCACGCAAAAACTATTGAACAGATTTTGATGAGACTTGTACCTACTATAGCTTAAACAAATAACACATAGGCTATAAAGTACATGCGAGTGAAACTGCGCGCACAGCTAGTAACAATACTCCATCTACAATTTTATAACTCATTATTCAAATAATAGATGGCGTAATTTACATAAAATTATGCGCAACAAAGATCTGCATATTTTGTCAAACTGAAGAGGAACGCCACTACACATCCTATGTGGTTGTAGCCCACTCATGTATAAACGAAATATCTTCTTTGGAAAGTTTACACTTTTTCCTGAGGAGATAAAAACCATCGCTCCTAAGAATATCCTTCAATTCTTGTCCCTGACGGGTCTAGGAAGCTAACTTTGAAAAGAGCGAGCACAGTAGATCTATGTAGGTCGCAGTGCTACAGGTCCATGCACCTGACAATAGCTCAAACAACCCAATAAAAAAAAAAATTATAAGCGAATACCTGGTTCAAATTAACTACATCACTTACAATAATATTACGTAAACTGTTTAAATGCCATTATATAAGTCTGAACAATAACAAACAAGGTTTTACAGCGATGCGACTGAGTATCGGCCGTCTCTACCGGTCATCGACACGTCTCATTCATGCCCGTCACAGACCTAAATTGTCTATCTTATCTATGGTTTCCCTTCGTGTTTAATTAGGTCTCGATACCGTATCTAGCTACGGTTGTAGTTTGTCTGTTTATAAAAAATAAACCAAGACCGTATCGGAAACGCGCGAAAATGGTTCTGTATACAGTACAATATCACTGTTAGATACCAATTTGACGTGTGATATATTATAAACTAGCTGAAATATGAGAATCATAGGCGATGGTTAACATTCTACCATTAGGCAGATCGCCAGACTGTTATTCGAAAGACATAAGAAGAAAAAAAGCCTACACAACATAATTTATAGATGTACAAAAAAAATTAACAAGCAACAGTTCTCTGCCCACTTGAAGACTAAACATAGCGTCTTTATTTAATATTTAGAGAAACTATATTAATATGATTTATGGGTAGCCTTTAAAACGTGTTGATTATTTTCTCATTGGTCTGGGGTTTGTCATTCCAAATACATAAAATAAAAAAAAAAGGACCACTAATATGTCTTATAGACTCATATTGACACAACTATTTTGTAATTCGAATTTAATAAAAGTAACAGTAGGCTTTGTTCTTATTGTTCTCAATTCCACCTCGTCTACTACATACCATAGACTATATAGCAATTATAAAACAAGTATCAATATCCACAGATTATTTTTAATGCGACTTAACAAAAAATCTATTCGTAGGTACTCAATAACCGAAAAACATACTTCAATTATGAATGCTTGCGTATGAATACTATATTTAATTATGAAAATACAATTCGTTACGTTTTTATGTATAAGATGCTAAAAATATCTTTTAAAAAACATACAGATTTAAATTCTTGTATGACGTGCGCGAGTCCGATCATGACATTACAATGTGGCGAGGCAAAAACTTAAAAGGATTACTAAATAAATTACCGATGGATGAATACGTGTATAATATTTCGCCTACATATCTTCACGCAGCTTTTTAGTAGGTATATAGATGGAAACGAGTGCTATAGCCTCCTTCAATGCAAATAATTCTTGCTCCATTAAATTTTATAAATTGTCTCACGCACACACAATGTCATAGGACACTGTGTCAATCAGCATATGATTAAATCTCCCCTGGAATCAAAATCCTATAATTTTCCCATATTCAAACTAACTTCTTGCCCAAATCTGCAAGAGGAACCGTCTGCGCGGGTAACATAAGTCTCTTCTTTTAAAACCGTAGTGCTACATGTATTACGGTTTTAAAAGAAGGCGATGGTTACCGTTTACCATATATTTTGATCGCATATCTAATCTAGTTTAATATTTTTCTATAAATTGTTAGTCGTAAAAGGTAACAAGCTATAGATGGTATTCATGAAATCGGACAATTTTATAAAAGTTGCGAAAGAATCTCGAGAAAATATAAAGCAGAATCAAATAAGTGGTCGAGTATGAAAAGTTTAAAAATTCTTTTCTCAAATTAATTACACTAAGAAATAAAGTGGATCTACATTTCTTCGTGTCTTCGTTTACAGAATAAATCAAATCAAGTCAAAATCTTTATTCATGTAGGTCTATTACAGATTCTTATGATATGTCAGATCTACTATCAGTTCGGTGTGCTTACGAGCTGAGAACTGACAAGAATGACAGCTCTTATTCTTTACAAAAATACAGATACATTTTTAAATTCAATTAGGAAGAATGTAATGATCACCAATATATTACATTTTTCTCAAAAAGAAATAATCAAACCAGTGGCCGTAACCCGAACAGACCAATACTCAATAAAATTAACAATTTATGCGAACCCTTGCTTTCGGTTT
This sequence comes from Achroia grisella, assembly GCF_030625045.1. NCBI lineage: Eukaryota > Metazoa > Arthropoda > Insecta > Lepidoptera > Pyralidae > Achroia > Achroia grisella. Next base: position 867,905 of record NW_026712605.1, on the reverse strand, counting down.
TGTTGTCATGAATAGATTAGATTTTTTCTACTACCATGGTTGCAAACAAGCATAAGGTCCATCTGATGATAAACGTTTACCGTAATCTATGGAAGCCTGAAACACTAGAGGTGTCATATGTGCACTACCGAGCCTTAAGAAACTTTTTTTATACTTATAATAGTATATGTAATACAATAATATCTCAGGACAACTCATACAGCGCCCTATAGTCCCAAGTTAAGCTGAGTTTGTGTTACTAGCATAGATAAGATTACATACAGATACCCCATTCCATACAATAAAATTATTCCTTCCTCTGGCTATTCTATTGCTGTATACAATATTACTTATATATATAGATATTATTTCATTACACTAAATCCTACCATAATCATCATTTCTCAGAAACTTTGTCAGCTTAGGTAATCATAAACATAAAAATGCACAGTCAATTGTGGAGATAATAAGTCAACGACCAAACAATGCGACTGCGTCAGGTGAAGCCAGGCCGGTCATATGATCGTCGCGTGCTCGCGTAGTCTCTGTACGATGCGGAGCGGCGGAGTGCGCGGGCGCCGCTTCTGACCCCCAGATAACGGTTGGCGCGTTGATAACAACTAGATAGACGGCGGGCAGCTCTGCTAGCGTTATATCAACAAATCGAAGTTGTTACAAGAAACAAATCAATCATTTTGTAATGTTAATCTACATTTGAGAGAACGATATAAATTAAACAGCCGACTATTATGTATTAAAGACTAATAAATACATACTGCCTATTTAATTTTTTTATTGGTGAATTAAGAATTTATTTGTATGTTACTAGAATTGCGAAATCAGCTGATGGTTCATTTGACGGTAAATGAACATGAACAGCGCTACGGACATCATGTTGTCTGGTTATACCTCGTGCGTTATTATTCGGCTAATAAGTCATGCCTCACTTTCTGTAATTTCACTACCTAATTGCACCCTACCACCGAAACAACATTAATTAAGTAAGCTGGAAGCTGATATAAGTGAGACTGAGATACCCACGGAGACGACTTTTTATAGTTCTGTTAAAGAAATAATGATACGGCCGAACTTTATAATTGCATGAACTGATTAGGTCGACCGATTAGTGCGTTGACATGCGTCATGTGGTGAACTAAACTAGCCCATTCTTTTTCCCTATTATGTAAGCTACAATTGCATATCAAGTAATTTCTCACAGATATGACATTCTTTTGTTTCTTCCTTGTTTCTTCCTTGCGTTACTTTCGTCAAACGCCTAACATAGCGTTTTTTATATCGTATTGATTCATATCAAATATAGGACTGTGTAATCAAGCATTTTATTAAGAATATGTATTGGTTCCGTTAGCTGTTTACCATGGCTATAATCTTACTAATATTATAAACGCAAAAGTCTGTGACTATGGATGGATAGATGGATATTTGGATATTTGTTACATTTTCACACAAAAACTACTGAATGGATTTTATGGAAACTGTACATTAATGTAGCTTATACATCAGAATAACACATAGGCTATAAAATTCATGTCGATGAAACCGCGGCCACTCTAAGTGGGACCAATTGGTCATCCATCTGGGTATAAGAATAAGCATGCTGCCACTCCAAAGCATAGTTTTCCCTTGCGCAATAGTCGGTGACACCAGCCAAATGGGTCGTGTCGTATGTGAAGCTTAATTGTTTAGAATGAAAGAGACAATCCGCTTTCGTATACACAATAACGAGTCATTAATTACGTTTTAATTACAATATCTGGCCTAAATATTTTTTAACATCAGCATAAAGTAGTGTTTGTCTAATTGCCGAGGTTTTTATTTGAACATTAACAACAGCAATGATAAAAATATAATTGGATACTTATAGATTTACATTTCCTAAGTCACGTTTGGTAGCATGTATTTCGGATTGCATTTCATTTAGCACTTATTTCGTAAATTATATGTAGGCAATAGCTATAAATATATCAACTGACTCATCATCATTCATTCTTAATTACTAATGATGAACCCTAATACTTGTACTTTTGGAAAAATCATCAGAACCTTTTCGGGTTCGAAAAATCAACTTTTAATTTTTATACTAATTCTAAGAAGACAGCATAAAATTACGCTATACATAAATTAGACCTTTTTATATCTACCCGACGTAATATATTCTAAAATTGAATTTGCTCTTAAACAACTAGTTTAGATATGTCAAATGTACAAACACAATTACTCTGACAAAACAAATCTATTTACAGATTCTATTTTATCAAAATTAGCCAATCTCTTAAAAATATCGTAGAAATTAGACAACTAATTTATTATTAAATTTTGGCCATAAACTTGCCGATGAATGATAGATGTTTTTGTTACTATTTCTCATGGTTCAGAGTCCACACCGGAATTCGAATGTCCAGCAGTAACCGCTTTTGGAAGCTTTGATGTATTAGTAATAATATTGGTCGATCATTTAATAAACTCCTTGCATAAACAAACAGGCAATTTATTTCGAAGTTTAATAACTTACGTCTCTCGCATAGTTTATTTATAAATAGGTAAACCATAGCGGAGTTGAGCCAAGACCCTGGAAGCATCTCGTCGTAAACTCAAATGTTTATTAGATCATAGATTAAACAGTGTTAGTATGATATCAATATGTAATTCGTCATTAGAATTTACTTACATAGACTACTACTTAAATATGCATCTACTGTCGACCTCATGTCATCTAGAGTACCTACGTTATGTATAGTATGACTAGCAATATCGGACACCGTATACATTTTTTGCACCACTACCAAACTGAAGTTTCCTAAATCATGCTATTAATATAAAAATTATTTAGTGTTTGAGTACATCGTATTGAACTTAAAATATCAAACAAAACCTGTAAAATGTAAAGTGTTTATTGAATTACTCGAACAATGCTTAAAGATATTTATAAATATTTCTCAAGCAGCAACGAAATAAGACTAATCAAAATACACAATCTGTCTGTTATATAGTTTCTTTACAGGAATTCAGCTCCATCCATCAGTACTTGCAGATTGCTTTTTTTGGAATAATTTGATATTGTGTTTTAAACAGTTTTACAAGATTTATTTAATAAATATGGATTACCTGAGGGATACAATTCGAAGTCGTGTGTTTATGCTTAGGGTAAGTCGTTCTGCTACGTATTTCTAACTATAGCAGATTTGAGTGGCATTCCGGTTTAAAAAGTAGTGAAATTGAATGGTAGAAATAGAGGTATTTGTTCGTATTCATGAGAAATAGAAACGCATGAAGAATAAGATATACAATTTATACTCTTGTCATATGTATATTTCATTGCTGACTTAACTCTTATTCCATTTCCTCCCGTTTCTTTCACTTTTTGGAAATGTAAATAGATTGTCAGTTTAATAATAACGGAAATTACTAGTCCCTTCAGAAAACTTGGATCCCCAGTTTTCTACCAACTTAATTAGTCTTGTTTGACTGGCCAGTAGCTTCAGTTTTTACGGAAACTGGAAAGCTAAACTTTTCAACGCTAAATTGCTTGATTATTCAATTATATTCATCATAAACTATATGCTTTTCTCTTCTAATACAATTTTCATTTAGTTTTTCTTTTCTCGTTGATTATTATATCTCATTTATATTATTAATTAACTATAGTGGGTACTTGATGACTATCATGCTTCATAATATACTTCCCTGTAGAAAAGATTTAAAATAATTATGTAAATAATAATATGCATATGTGTATTCTAATTTAATTTATTAAATTAATCAAAGTAATAAATATGAAACATTTAGCGGCAAATATCTTGAATAAAATAATAAACAATAAAGCTTGCACAAGCCGTAGTATTCAAATTATTTATCAATATCTATATACATTTCAATTTTATTCTGCAAATTTACACAAAATAAGAGATAATCTTTGTTGAATCTTTGTTTCTTTTGTTATATGTATGTACCTTATCTTTTCTCTTGGAGTAAAAGACAACATTCTTTAATTGGCTTATAATTTTCTCTATTACGAGTTAATAGATATAATATACGTATGAACCCGCTTGGGCATATACGAATAGCATTGTCTTAATCTGTCTATCCATAAACAACAATGGACTAAGAAAAAATAAATATTTTTATCGGAAGTATCATAAGATAGGTACATATTATAAACGTGGATGTTTATAAAAGATGATTATTACTTAATCCATTTTTAAACTGCTGTATATATATTATTATTAAATTTAGAATACACAATACATAAGTTTATAACTCGAGTAGATTACTTTTATATAAATTCAGAAGGGCATAGTAACGGATAACATATTACATGAAATTTAAATATGTAAATACGATTTTCTATAATATGGAATATACAGTTACATGGAAAGACAATATAAAATAGTTTATATAGGCATCTGAATAAACTTATTGATCGATTTAACAGCATTATTCAAACTGGCGATAAGTACTCAATTAAACTTCCATTCTCTTCAAAAGAAAAAAGCCGATGAATGTGCTTAAAGATATTTAAAAATCTAGAGCACTCGTACGAAGTATGTCATGATAGAAGTGATGTACTGTGGTTTTAGTTTATGAGGAAGTTTAAATCGAAATTAGATGAAAGATTAAATGCAATAAAGATAAATGGTCTGACTTGTCTACCATCGCTAGATACGGGTAGAACAAAAACTACGCAGTTTGAGTAGTTTCTAGAAGATTGAAGTTTAGTTTGTGTGACATTCATTACTATTTTTTTTAAATACACAGCAATGGGATATAACGGTATCAGCACAAGAGAAATTCTGAATATTTTCGTAGTTCCTATCATAACAGTGAACAACTATATCTCGCCGTTTAGCGACACGAATTATTTATTATATTAATAATTACAGAAGTCTCTCTCAATGAAAGTTTACACCACTTGAATCTGTAACACGTTGATTTTGTTGATGCAGTAATTAATGAGAAAGCTTTGTCATAACTAGGCTTCCAATTAAATCTAGAGAGAGATAAGCAATATTTGCAATTTTATATAAGAAGTCTCATGTGTATTGGAAGATTTATAATTCATATTTCACATCAATTAAATAATATAGTTAATGTACATTTTGAGGTTATGATGTACTATGAATTTTTTTATACGTAGATGTAACAAGTATATTTGTCCATTTCAACATTTTTAGGTACTTACATGTATCTATTATTTTAGTAAAAAATATTAATAGCAACATAGGTGTTGCTATTATTATTATTTACTAAAATTATATATATTAGTATTAGACAATTATAAAGTAATGTTTTAATATATCACTTTGTCATATTCTAAAGAAATTAATTATATTAATGATAGTAAACAATAGGTACTCATTAATGTACTAGAACAAACAAAATAGTTAATTTTATGTTACTGATGTTTATCTAGCTTTCTTCTCTTCACCTTTTCTTCAGACTCAACTTGTTTTTTTACGTATACAAAAACATATTTATCAACATAATTCAAGTTGTTCCCTTGTTTATATTTTGACGATTCGTACAATCTTATCCTGAATGAGATAAGTATATAAATAAAGTTTAGAGCTAGTAAAACTAATTACAGAGGAAGAAAGACAAGCAGGCATCGTCTCCATCGATACAGCAAAAAGTAAGAAATATATATTTATAAACAAAATTACTTATCTAATCAAGCGAAATTTTAAACCGCTTAATGTTTATAACATATAAAAGCGGTCCAACTACAGTCACACAGCAATAACCTAATTAAAATAAAATGTAAATTGAAGGTACCGGACCTTACCTCTCGCACCATTTCCTTGGTTGACCGGGGATCCGTTCACTTTGATCGGTCTTCCGTCTGCACTGCATTTTAATAACATATTTTTATCATACACTCACTTATTCTGATCCTTTGAGCATTTCTAAGCGAAAAAACTAAGAACTACTCGTAACGATAACCAAAACATGCCAGTTATTTTCTACCTAAAGTTATATTCTTCTTTCGCGCCAACTGATTGGTCGCCACTTGTGACGTCAAAAGTCAATTTGAAACCACTCTAATGGACACAATAAAACTTGCAAAATTTCAGTCTTTTTTTCATCTGTATCACTTGTTGTCAGCTATAAAGCTGTTCACTGAACACAATTACCACATAAAATAATATTTTTATTGGTTTACTTCAAATTTTACATAGTAAACCGACGCATGTGAATCCATCTACAACACTAACTGAGCAACAGGCTGACATGACCGATTACATTACAATGAAACTGCGGCGAAATGCGACGTAGTGATGTTTTGATTAGCTATGAAGCGAGATGCGAGAATTCGAGAAATAAATTTATGAATGAAATAAACATGAAGTTCGTCCGAGTTGGAAGAAGAAAAAATCGTTATTATATTAAATTATATCCTGATTTCTATGTATTGGGATTTTTTGTAAATTAATAAATCGAGATTGCATCAATTTTGGTATTAAATTACTTTAATAAATTAATCGTATTTTGGAGTTTTTTTTCGTATTACCTGTCATTTTATTTACTATATTAGTTTAATTATTTATCCACATTAAATATTAAAAAACAATATATTTACAAAATATTAACGCCCTTTGCTGTGTTTATTCTAGCATTTGATAGTTCACGGACGGAGCTCATACCACAGTCAAATTATGTAAATAATTACTATGTTTTTAATTATAAATTAGAAATCGTGTTTCAGAAATAGTAATTAATTCTAAACAAATAAGAGAAAAATATATCACAATTTGTCCCTATAGATGGCGCCATTATATTATAATGCTGAGGAACTAAATTTTAAATTAGAGAAGTATTAGATGAATTAAAGAAAAATGAGAAATAGGTAAGTATGCATCGTCATTCCTACGAGCCCAAAACACTTCACCATTGTCATTACTATTATTATTCTAGTGAATTAGAATCTACCGCGCGTATATGTCATCCGTATCATGAGCATTTTGATGTTTAGTCCTGGCAATACTTGTCAAAAAAAGACGTCTGTCGAATTCGCCGGTTGGCTAGTCGCCGGTTTAGCGCCTCTGCCCGCCATATTTACAATATTATACTATCGGCCATAGTAGTGCCGGCGCCATTTTGATAAATTTAGAACGAGAGCGTCCTATCGCTGTAAAATAAATAGAATAAAATTACAAAATAAATACATTAAAGAAAATGGGGAAGAAAGATAAAAAAGGAGAAACGACTGAGGGTTCTAGTGAAGAAGAGTATGTCGTGGAGAAAGTGCTCGATAAACGAACTGTCAAGGGAAAGGTTAGTATAAATATTGGAATTATTTTATTATCTTGTTTCTGAATCATATAAACTTAAATTTGTATCATAATTACATCATTCATTATATGTAGTTAATAAAAAGGCTGTGAAATAAACGATAAAATTATATTTAAAATAATGTCTGTTGACATAGTCATGGTAAATATGTTATAATTTGGGTCAGCGCTTTCGTAGAATTTTTTAAAGATACCTATGCCGTTAGAAAGTAATAACCTGTAACGGTTTACTCTGTAATTATCCCAAATGTTCTACAGATTTGACTTTTTTACTTGTATCAAATTTATGTAATAATAACCATCCAGTAATGTTAATGAGTGTCTCAATATCTTTGTGAATATTGTGCTTAGCTCTTACATGCGTATATATAGGTACTGCGTATGCCAATATCTATATATTGTCGATTTTCAGGAAAGTCTTAACATGTAGGCTTTTGCATAGTCTTTAGAGTATCCTTGTGAAATTAAGTTTCTGGGCTTTAACCACATGTAGCCTCTTTAACCGCTGTGATGTAGTATTACATATTTAAAAAATCTATTTTTTGTAACCTGAATAACATCACTGAGTTAATACTCATTACACAAAATTTATAGAGAACTAGTGATTCCACTCGGTTTCATATGGATTTAATTATTATAGCCATTACTTAACATATTTTTGTTTTATTCTGCTACCATTAGTATTGCTATTCAGTATAGAAACCTGAACACCACTAGTGGAAGTGTTACAATCTTCTCTATTAGTGAGAAAATTCTGACTATTGATCTACATTTCGTCGATTAAATAGAAAAATACCATTTTTAAAATTAAGAAGTAGAAGAAGCTAGAATTGCCTCCTTTTTTATAAGTCAATTAAATTAATCACTGCGTCTTAATCATTATCTAAATACTTTTAAACCTATATAACTTCTGTGGAAATTTAAAACTTTAAAGAAAAAAATTATTTAAAAAATTTTAAAATTTAAATGCTTGTCTACAAGACAAGACAAAAATATACATTTTGAATACTGACATTTTTCTATTTAATCTACAATTTGTTAATGTTCAATAGTTACATGTGTTTCACCTCAGAACGAGGGATTAGTAGGCAATTAGTAGAGCTTAGATAGCTTGGAAGCTAAGAGTTGACTGTTGGGCAACCAGATTTCTAAATATGTGTAAATTTTTTTTTTTTTTATATCATGCAATCAGTCTTCCAGACTATAAGCAGATTTGTTGACTATCTGATATCGTGAGAGGTGATTCTCCATTGAGAATCCAGCCTCAGATATTCCAGCTTATGCCAGGTTGTTGAAGTCTGGTATTTTACGTCTCTTAAGTTGTGCCATATAATCAGGCAATGTCAGTTGAACAGCAAGTTTATTTGGATGTCTGTCCAGCTTGATTTTATATTTTTTTATTGTTTGAGAGATTTCCTCCTTGACAGAGTTGTCAAATATGTGTAAATATGTTGTAATTTTCTATAGTTTGTGTGTTGAGTTTACCCACTTTTTTATTAACAAATTTCTATATCTAGAAACTCATATGCAACCTTTAGAGATCTATTACACATGCCCTGTTTCAGGGTGCTAGTTAAAAAATGATGTATAATAATATTTTTAACAGCAATTATTTGTTTAAGGTGTTATTTCTTGTGTAGAATATACATTCTAGAAGATATGTTTTGTTTTCATCTTAGCAAACTGTAGTTAGATGATAGATAGATAAATTGATAAATTATTTATTCACAATTACAGATACATAACATACATAAGATACAGAAAAAACTTAATTCATGTTTTTCTAATAAAAGAAATGTAGGTGGCTTTATGTGCCGCAAAAGTGAAAAGGTAGCCAACTCAGCATAATGCTACAGATAACTCTGCAACGCTGATATTCTGTTGGCTCCTTACTTATACTATACTTATTACTAAAAAAATTACATAAATATTAAACTTCGAGCTCTTTAGATGAATGAACTTTATCTTTAGAATAATGTGATTAATTATGTTATTAAATTACTTATACTACATTAATACTATAACAAGGATTACACATATTAATATGGTGATAGGGACCTATGTTTGCCATGTTGTTATTTTATTTGGAGTGTTCAGTTAGGGAACTAGTTTTTTATTTATTGTAATTGATGTTAATGGAATGGTGCGCCCATCAGTGCTAACAGTTTACACTGAAAATGGGGCACCAGTGGAGGGTTATAAAGTGAACATGAGGTCAGGTCAGTTTCTTCCAGTGGAAACCGCTTGGATGTCAATGCTGACATGGTACATTGCTATGCGATGGAGTTTTTAATCTAAATTACTAAGTCCTCTTCCCCTCTGATGAATATGTTATTTTTACTCAGTTCCTCCCACAGTACATACATTTGTATTCATAAGTGTGATTCTTTGTATCATTTTGGGTGTTTTATATGTATATTATGTCTTTACAGTAAAGATAGTATTTATATCAGTTGTCTAATATCTATAACACACACTCTGATTAGCTTGAGAATGAATGGCATTGTGTGAATTACCTAAGACTATGATTATTATTTCATTTATGATCAGTCAGTGCATCTAATATTATTTGATATGAATAAGGGTTATTTTGCAGGTGCAATACTTATTGAAATGGAAGGGGTACAAAGAAGAGGAAAGCACATGGGAGCCGGAAGAGAACCTTGACTGTGAGGAACTGATAAAAACATTTGAGGATAATCGGAAGGAAAAAGAAGTTAGTATAGTATACTATTAAACTAGTATATATTACTAACCTGTAAAATTAATTTTGAAACTTTCACATTTTATTGATATAGTTAAATTGGTTATAACACAAATAATGTAATGGTATAAAATTATTCCTGAAATTGTTAGTGTTAAAACCCATTTAACTGTATTAACCTGTAAAATTAAACTAATATTTAATACTAACAGTGCTTAATTACTGCCTCTTAAATATATTCAAAAGTCAAAACCTGTTATAAATATTTAATTAATCTGTAATAAAAACAATTTTTGTAAAATCTGTTCTACTAAAGTTAAGATGGTTCTGTAAGGGATAACAATGGATGTCATAGGGACTAAATATATCAGAGAAAGTAAGAAAGTAGCACCAGTGTCAGAGAAGTAGAAGATTAAACATGTGTATTGGTTTGGGCATGTAATGAATTGGAATGAAGAAGAATATTGTAAAGAAAGTTTTATATATGAAAGTGGTTAATAAGGGCAGAGGAATGCCAAAAGAGATGGATGTGTGAAAGATGATATGGGAAGAAATGCAATAACAAGATGAATCCAAACAGGTACTAATTGAAGGGAAACAATACTCTGAATGGTTATAAGGGCAGAGGAATGCGGAAAGAGATGGATGGACTGTGTGAAAGATGATATGGCAAGAAATGGAATAATTTGATAAATTTGGATTTTTGAAGATTTTATATAGCAATTTTGCATTTAATATTAATCATGTTAAGTTTTAATAACACAAAGATGACTATAATATACATGGAATAACAAGATGTTATTAAACAGAATAACAAATTGAAGTTATATACATATATTACTCCATGGATGGACAATCCACACAGGAATCTAGTCCCAACCTAGAGAGATGGATGGGTGAGAAACTGATTTAAGAAATGTATATATATATTTTGAATCCAAACATACATAATATACATATATTACATCCAGGATGGGTACAATCTCATTGAATCAAATGTTGGATGGACTGTGTGAAAGATGATATGGCAAGAGATGGAATAACGAGATGACTCCGAACAGGCTATGTTATTGTGAAAATATATATGTGTGTGAAATTAAATAATGAAATATTGTGTTGTAAGAAGTTGAATTTTCTTCTTTTACAATATTACTGTATATTTGGATTTTTTGTATTTTATATAGCAATTTTGCATTTAATATTAATCATGTTAAGTTTTAATAACACATTACTATAATATACATTGATAACTACAGTGATCTGTTATTAATACGAATAACAGATTACTGTAGTTATATACGAGTTATTATACGAACCCAGGACAATCCACACAGCGCCATCTAGTCCCAACCTAACCAGAGCTTATGTTATGGGTGCTAGACAACTGATTTAAATACTTTATGTATATATATATTTTGTAAATACATACATAATATACATATGAAACATCCAGACCAATACAATCTCATTGATGCAAATGTTTGTACTGTGGGAATGAACCCGCACTAAGGTAATGTGCTTACGGCCACCGAGGCTCTGTTATTGTGTTAATATATATGTGTGTTGAAATTAAATAATTGTTATATTGTGTTGTATATATATATATATATATATACAATATTGTGGTTGTATCGTTTTTGTGGATAAGAGGCGCTTTTCTATAGTAGTTAATGTTAGAAGATATTATTACGCAAGTATTAATAAGAATTATTCTTATATTACAGAAAAATAAGAAACCTGAAGAACGCACTAAGAAACGTACGCGCGAGTCGAGCGAGGAAACGAGCAGCCTGACACGAAAAGGGCGCGCCACCAGCGTGTCCTCTATCGACGAGCACAAGGAGAAGAAGGAGAAGAAAGATGACAAGTCAAAGTCTGGATTTGATAAAGGATTGAAAGCAGAGAAGATTATAGGCAAGTAGATTTACCATACAGCAATAGGTTGTTGGTACAGAGCAAACCTATAATATTTAAAAAAAATATAGGCAGTATTATTGAGTTATCGATACCAAGGTTACTATCGACTAGCTGTTACCTCGACTTCACGTGGAAATAAACGAGTCTCTTCAAAATCAGGTTAGAGATAAACAATAACAGAGAGATTTATAGGTGACTGTTGATGGTTGAAATTGTCAACTTGTCATTATCTATCTATACATATAAATAAAATTGGAGTGTCTCGTTGTAATATTGAAATAACCGTTTTTTACTACATGCATATGAATATAAATACGGTACATACACCAAAATAACATTTTTTATAATTTTTGTCAATCTATCTGTCTTTTTTCCAGCTATTATATTTTATTATCTGAAATGACTGGGATTTTGATGGGACAATTTTGACAGGTAGCTTCCTTATTACATATAGGGAGTAACTTAAGCTACTTTTATTTTAGAAAAATAAAGATTATTACCACGCGGACTTAGTCGCGTGTAAAGCTAGTTATTCATGTATCAGGATCTAATTAATTAAATTAACTAATGGTAACCATTCTTATCATGTACGCATTAGAAATAATAATCTTAGAAAAATTCTATCTCTCATTATGTTTTGTAGTTTAGTTCTATTTACACTGAATTTATTACTTTTATTTACAGTAATATCTTTTTATTTTTTAATAGGGCCAAATTTTAAACAAATTGCCCACCACAATATTTATTCGCATTCACACATGCAAGTGAATTATATGAAGTTTATGTATATAACAATTGTTGTATTTGTTCACAGGCGCATCAGACGCGACTGGCGAGCTGATGTTTTTAATAAAATGGGCAGACTCAGATGAGGCTGAATTGGTGCCGGCCAAAGTTGCAAATGTCAAATGCCCACAGCAGGTATGGCAACACTGTCATCTGTATATCATTATAAATTGTTACCCAAATGCTTGTTCATGTATATAATAAAAATAACTGGACAATTCACACAGGGTCATTTAGTCCCAAGCTAAGCAGATCTTTTGTTATTATGGCAACACCATCATCATTATAAAATTTTACCCTAATGTTTGTTCATGTATATAGTAAAAATAAGCCTGGAAAATTCACATGGGGCCATCTCATCTAGTCCTAAGCCATGCATATTATGGGAACTAGACATTATATAAATACTTTTTTAATATATATGTAATATACATGGAAAATCTACCAGACCAATAGAAAACACTCATATCGGTGAACACAAGTGTTTGCATCTGGCAAAGAATCGAACCTGCAATCATCACAATTATGTTGGTGTGCTAAACTGCTAAAGCACACAGGTTACATATTGTACTCGTATATCGACTGTTATCACTTATTATCAGGTGGTCTGTCAGTTTGTTTATCACTCTAATTATATACAAAAGTGAATGTTACTTAAAATACATTGAATTCATCGCCACACTTTGGAACCTAATGGTCTCGAACAGTGCGGTTTCAGAGGAACTACCTGCCAAGGTTTTCTCGAGAGACTACAGCATGGGAGTTTCAAGAGTATATTAAGGTTTCTTAAGGGTTGGCAACGTGACACTGGTTGTTACAAGCGTCTATAGGCTATGGCAACCATTTATTATAAGATAGGCTGTAGTTAGGCTAAAAAGGACTTGTATCCAGAGCCATAAAATATTAATAAAAAAAAGAAAAATAGATGGGCTGTATGCTTGTTGTCAACATCGTAGTATATAAAAAATACGTATATGTATACTTAATATATTTTTTATGGATGATAATGAAATGATGCACACGCCCGCGCTAACGATTCACGCTGGCGGGGCACCAGTGGAGGACGATAAAATGATTATGATGTCAGGTCAGTTAGCCTTTCGTGGTAAATTTACCATAAACCTATCTCGATGGTTTCCATGAGGAACCACATGGATTTCAACCTGATATGGTACATTGCAAGCAATGGGGATGTTGATCCTAACAATGACTTACTAACAATCCCTAATACTTTGCAACAACATTACCGTCCCTCGTGCTCACGGGTGGCCGCCACGGCATGTTTTAGCTGGGGCACTGGGCATGATTTAAATTTAAATTTATGTACAGTAGTTCATTCGCAGGTCCCTCGAAGAGATAATTACTCACACGTAATTAATCATAAAAAAAATCCAGACCCTATGTGAGAAATAAGATTCTTCAATGCGGTCTTCAACGTGTTAATATATATTGTTTATTGTACAGGTGATTGCATTTTACGAGGAAAGACTGACGTGGCACACGCCGGCGGAGACGGAGTGATGGTGGACGTAGGTTAAGGTTTAATTGAGGACTATGACGCAATATGGTTGAGCAGCCAATAGGCGCGCATTGTGAATACGCTATTCCTCCCAGTTCTCTGGTACCTGTATGTATATATACACTACAAATAGGAGTGCATTACTATGACAAAACGTAAATTACAAGTTGCAACTTATGTGTTAATAAGCAATATTACCATTCCGAAACGCTGAGATAATTGTTTTCTTATAATAAAGTACTCTATTCTCACTAGTAATAGGTTTTACTTTTAATTATGTCGGAATATTGTAAATTTTGATTATGTTGATAAAGGCTTGCGCAGGCCGAGGTAAGGCGGGCTCAGGAGAATACTTGTCACTACATCACATAATGTGCTGTAGGTACTGAAAGATTCATTCAGTAATAAACATGTTTTTTTATAGGAAAAAAAGTAATATTATGGGGCTCCAGACATTGTATGCAAATACCTTTTTATGCTGCTTTTCAGTCTCTTGATAAAAACTGTAATTTCAATTATTTGTGTTTTTAAATAATGTAATTATTTCACGAAATGTTAATTTGAATAATAATTATTGAGAAAACAAAACAGGTATTTATGGCATCTATAGATGTCAACTGTAATTAACATTTTGTGAAGTAAACAATGGAAGTAGATTGCGTAAAAGCAAATGTAAATATTTATGTCGATTTGTATGGTGTCTCACTCAGGCATAAACGAATCTCCTTTGGAAAGTATCCACATCATCCTCAGGAGATACAAACCATTGCTCCTAAGAATATCCTTCGGATTTTGTTCATAACTAGGTAGCGAATTTTCATAAGGGCGAGGACGATAGATCTATGCAGATCTATGATTTAAATATATGTATACAGAGAACGAAATAAATAATAGTTGGCGCTCGAGATGTGAAGTGTGGGTGACCGGTTAGGTGCTATCGGACCCCCAACTATGCTCGCGGACGATGTCCAAATACTTTTATTTATGAATCAATAATTATAATTGTCTATTCCATAGTTAGATAACCGTCATTTTGTAATGAAAAAGGCGCTAAAGTACGCACGATTGAAAGACGCGCGAATGGATGACCTGGCGGAGGGCGCGCCCTCTTACTGGTTCTCTTTGTTGTTTTCATTAACACAATCGTGATTCGCACGTTTACACGAGCACGTAAAGACAGATGTTGTCATTGATTCGGAATTTGCTTGCTTCCAGTCTGCGCAGGCCCTAATGTATGGTAACTATATTTTTGTCAGTCACATTTTGTTGTGCTGTTGTGTTTATTTATGAGAATTTGTGGGAATAGATACAATACAAACCCGGCTACTGGATTGTCCGTGGTAAAGTGTGACTATTAGTTGTCAGACCATTGAGGTATAAATTTATCATAAGTATCTAAAAATATATTTTTTCCTTGACGATTTTTTTGTTTTACTTCGCTTCTTGTGATTTTTCCTTTATTTATGTCTGAAGGGTATTCTCCAATACCTTTCTGGCAATGGAATGACCTCTGTTCAGTTAAGGTAAGGAGTAACAACGAAGGTAAGGAACTCTGGAAGTCCTCTTTTGCCTCGATTTCAAACTCCAGGTGTATCTACTCTCGGGTCAGTAGAATAACACTGTCCAAGCTATGTTTAATTTAACTATAGACATTAGCGATATCGAGTTTTACGGAGAAGGCCAGTCACGTAGTATTGTATCGTGCTACTGACCTTCAATAGCAGAATATAGGTAACTGTATCGACCATAGCGATATGCGAGATCTGAGAAGAAAGCATCTTAAATTCACAGAAAAATATGTTTAAAAATACTTTTTTTTGTACATAGATGATATTAATAAGTATGAAAAGTAAAACGACTATGTAAATGTATTTTATTAATTTATATACTTTATTATAATAAGTTTATTACATGTAGTTATTTAATTTACTCAAAGATCGGTAAAATTAAGTTTTTGAATAACATTAATTTCAATATAAGTTCACAAGGCAACAATTCAAATATAGAAGATATGTCACCAAGTATGCTGGATCTTACTTACCTAATAGGTACAAAACTTGTAAACAAAACTACATATATAATCGTAGTTTAATTACATTCGAAGTAATTAATAATCACTCGGATATAATCCGGTCGCGGCGCAAACTTGCAATGAATTATTCATGGTACATTCAGCTTCATAAATATTAGACTATTTACGTCTATTTCGTGCGCCTTTATCGCCTCTGATGGTTTATGCTTGTGGACAGGTTGTCCTACATAAATAAAATTATATGTAAGAACCAAATTCTCAATTTTATATTAGCATTATTTTTAATAAGAATATAAATTTTAATCAAACAATTATACTTAATTTTACAGAGAGATAGAAATAAATGTCTAGTAAAGTCATTTTAAACCTGTTGACGCTAAAACATAATGAAACTGACTGTACCCAGTATATATTATAAAATCTATAACACAAGAGATTAAAATTCACATGTTAATGAATATAGACACAAACTTAGTCTAAAATTATTTAAATATTTATAATAATTGTAATTTTTTCCCGATGTTAAGAACATTCGTAATCGAAATTATTACGATGGGTATAATCTGTATTTATCCTTCAGAGTTATATGTATATATTATGTATATTAATATATATATATGATGATGATTTCGCGTTAATAGTCTATATGTTATATATATATGTAACATATATACTGTTAGCGCGGGATCATCAGTCATAAAAAATCTCATTTGGTACGAGGACTTCCATTTACACTTAAAACATTACATTAAAAGTAGACTATAAAATATTGTTCATTAAATTCTAAACGTGTTGCTCGGTAGGTTTATTTTTAAATAAATTATCCGCTAATTTATTAATTACATGTCCCAAATGTATGTAAGATACATATTAATAATTTGAAAAATCTTAAATGATGATCTAAACATATGAATGTTCCATACATTCTCAGACTTTCGTAATTTATTTGCATGTAATAATATTTGATCATATGGTGTATCTCTCAACACTTACATAACAATCAAAGGATATTAGAAATTATGTGTTAATAATTTATAAAATACTGAAAATGATAAAATATAATCTAAATAAATTATTTAAGAGAATAATTTAGAGAGCAATTTGCACGTCATATCCCGTGCACAGATTTGCTAGTCAAAACTAGGCGCAGTTATAATGCGTTTACACTAGTCATTTCACACTGGAATATTTTATTTGCCGACCGAAAAAATTATGGTATAACACGTAAATAAAGCAAAAAATATTTATTCGATGTAAGAAAATTGTATACTAGAATAGTTATTAAAATTACATTTGTTAAAAACAAAATTACTTATTGAGATTTCTTGACAATTAACAACATATTTTAATACTTCGTAAGCCCTTACTCAATATTCGTAGTCCGCACGGATGCATTACAAATATATAAATTTCTCGGCTTGTTCTATATAATACGTATGTATTATACATATAAACTATATTATAACACAAATATATTACACATATAAACCTTCCTCTTGAATCACTTTATGTACTGTTGACGACTGCATAAAATTCGTGGCGTAATTTAATGGCCAATTTACATTCAGCCCGAGTGGGCAGGGAAGTGAGCAGCGCGAGAGTGGAAACACTTCCCATGCCATTGGCGCTGCCCGGCGCTCCCTCGATTGTCGGTTTTTCATGAGATAAAGAATGATATGAAACCTCCCTTTCGTATCACTCTTTCTAGTGCTGTGAACTGCATTAAAATCTGTTGCGTAAATTGAAAGATAGAAGCGAACAGACAGCTGTGCGACTTTGTTCTATATTATGTAAAGATAATGGCCAAATTTCTCAGAACGGTAAACAATTATCTAGTTGAGTCATAAGATTGACAATAACACACAAATATACTCAAATATAATAAATTAACTTACTACATATTACAACTACTACTGAGTATTCAATACTTTTATATTTGGTCGTTATAAGGATAAGGATAGTACGCTCACACATGGATGTAAGGTAATAGCGACTCTACGCGTCGGTTCTTAAGCTTGACATTTGTAATCATGTTTGCCGAGTCCATTTCTGAAAACAAAAACACAATTTCATTTTGATGATGTTGTTAGTTGTTTATACAAGACTAACTCAGCTCGCGGTTTCACCCGAATAAAATTTGTTGCCTGTATTATTTTGATGTGTAAACTTCATGATGTATAATACTGTAAGGTTTCATCCAAATCCGTTCCGTAGTTTTTACATGAAAGAGTAACATCTATCCTTTTCTTGCTTCTTCCTTATGATGAGACTGCATTCCTTATGAGTGGTGGAGTGGAGAATAAAAAAATGTGACTTTTTAAAAGTACTCATATTAAACTTATTTGAATAAAGAATATTTCTATTCTTATTTCTATTTCATCCATCCATGCGATGACGATATGGATGGCATATACCTCTATCCATGATTTCCACCATCGCAGTATAATAAAAAGCGAACAGTGATATTATCCCCACTCGTCCAATTCAAACAGGGATCGAAATTACGACGACCTGAAGCCCAGGTTCAAGCCTTTAGTGGAACCCTCAGGCTAAGTCGTATCCGTCAGGTGGGAGTTAGCCTTCAGCAGTTCCACAAGTCCTTCCGCGGGTTTGGAGTACCATCTGCACTCGCCCCCTATCATCCGCTGAAGCTGAAGGCCAGCCGCATACAACATACGAATAGTCCGAAAAAGTCTCATCCAGTTACATAAAAAAATATTTACGTCATTTAAATATCCAAATAAGAAGTAAGCTTACGTGAGGTGCGCGGCATGGGTGGCAGCAGAGGCGGAAGCGGAAGCGGACGCGGGCTGCACGAGCGGCGCGAGTCGCTCCGTGAACCGCGCGAAGTTGCGCTCCAACTCGCGCTGGTACTCGCGCTGGTCGCTGCCTATTAGGTTCTTGTTCTTTTTGAGCGCATCGTGACACCTATACATGTATAAAATTTGTTCAATTAAGGTAATATAGGCTCAGTTAATGAGAAATATATGTCGTAAAACTATATAGAATTATTATATAAATATATGTATAATGTGCAATAGATTTAATGTGATTCGGTTTACATTGTACATCCCAATTAAAAAATAATTATGAAATTATGTATGTAAAAAATTAAATATATATCAATAAAAAAATAATAAATAGATGGCGCTGTGTGAATTGTCATGGGTTATTATTCACTAGCTGTGCCCGCGACTTCATCCGCGTGGAATAAATGACGGCGAATTTCAATACAAACTTAATCGCATCCCTTATTTTATTTTCTTCCTTAAAATCTTTACAAACTTTGAATGTCATTTATTATTATTTTAAGGCATATTTTGTAGGCTGATAATTTTTATAGTGATTAAATATAAACAGTCTAAAAAATTAGTTTCAAGCTAGCTCTAGCTTTAAAAATGACGAAATGAAATACTTTTATTCAACCTTTCATATCCCACTTCAACCCTTTACAACCCTTTTTTCGCATTAAAAAGTAGCTTATGTGCTTTCTCAAGATCTAACCTATTTTTTTCCATTAAAAAGTAACCTTTCTCAAGATCTAACCTATCTGTGTGCCAAATTTCGCACAAATAGTCTAGACCCTAAGAAAATAAATTTTAAATCGGTTCAGTACTTTTCGCGTGAAAGAGTGACAGACAGACAGAGTTACTGTCGTATTTAAAATATTAGTAAGGAAGTAAGGATTAACGTACTTTTTGGAGAAATCTTTGAAGGCGAGTCTGAGTTTGTTGGTCAGCCGGGTCGGTGGCTGCGTGCCGTCAGCGACAGGCCCCAGAAATACCTGAAACGTTTAATACATATATATTAAAATATCGAGTATTCATCATGTACTTATAATATTAGTTCTACAGTGATCTACCGAGCTGTTCCATAAACCACAAGTTAACGCACTTTCTTTTTTTTTTAGTATCGTTTAGAAAAATATGATATGTTATCGCCAGTTCGGAGTGTACTTCGAACTAAGAAGTACTGACAAGAAATTCGGCTCGTATTCTTTTTAAATATTATTTACAATAATATAGATTCATTTTCAAATTAAAATCAAATTGGGAGAATAGAGTGACCACCAGAATATGTTATTGCAATGTTGTCAAAAGCAAATAATATAATCAATGTTCGTAAACCGAACAGACCAGTTCTCACAAAGTAAATTTAATTACACGAACTTTGTGATCTCTGTAATCTCTTATCAATGTCACGCTGTTGATTATGGATGGCCAATTAGTGAGTTATATCTAAAAATATAAAAACCTGAGCCAGTTCCAGTGGTCCCTGGTTGACGGTGGTCCCGATGCAGCCTTGAACGACCATCTGCAGGATTTTAGGGTCCGCTGGCTCTTGGTTGGTCGCGGCCGCTAGCTCGTTTATCTATTACAGCATATGTAGTTAACCATTAATAATAGATCTATATTATGAACAATGTAGCATAGTTATATGTAACTGTTACATTGGGGAAAAACCCTATGTAGTCTAATCCTTGCAATATAATTCATCATCACCTCAAATTTAAACGAAATTCGTTCAGCAGTATACTCGAGAAATGACAACAGATAGACAGGCATTCTCGCATTTACAAAACTGTATATTCTTTAATTGCTTAAAAAACTCGACTTTGACAATGCGTCAAATTTAATCAAATTTTATTTATCTGATAGAATACAGAAGGTGTACTTAGCAGCGCTACGTCTAGCGGGCCATTTGTGC
Source organism: Achroia grisella (assembly GCF_030625045.1). Lineage (NCBI taxonomy): Eukaryota > Metazoa > Arthropoda > Insecta > Lepidoptera > Pyralidae > Achroia > Achroia grisella. Next base: position 846,951 of record NW_026712605.1, on the reverse strand, counting down.
GAATAGGAGTACCTCAAGGATCTATTCTTGGTCCATTCTTTTGTAATTTTTTTTGTGGTTCATTAATAGAATGCAACATGGCAACGGAAGAATATCGGGGTGGTGTAGGTGTGGTACCTTCTTCTGTATGTCCTCTATGGCGACCTCTAGCGGCGCGAGCACTAGCTGCGTGCGGTGCACGACGTGCAGGCGCGTCTTGAGGTAGGGGAAGTGGTGCGCGGTGGTGAGCACGGTCTTGCGCTTGCACTGCTCGCCCAGCGCACCGTGCGCGCGACCGCCCGCAGTGAACGGCGTCGCGAACATGAACCGCTCTGTTCGTAACCGTACACACACATACTTATATTTTGTTTCTTTGGTTAATATTGTAAGTTTCCTTAGGAGCAGTAAATAAGATTATTATTATTATATACTTATGTACCCGTTTGTCACACAAATATTTATGAATACAAATGTTTGTATTTTGCGAGGAATCGAACTCGCGACCATCGGAAATAATTCGGTGTTAAACTGTTACAACACCGATAGATTTAATGTATTGTTATAGAGTGTACTGACTTATGTTGTAGTTCCTCTCGTAGTGCGTGATGCGCCTGCGCAGCTCGTGCGGCTCGAAGTACGGCTCCACGTACGTGATCTGTATGTACGCCTTGTCCGGGTCAAGCGTGCTCACGTCCACTATGTTCGAGTCCTTGATGATCACCACGTTCTCCGCGCCGAACCGTTGTCCGTAGAAGTTCTGTACACAAGGAAATAGTTAGCAAACGAGTTGTACGATACATTTTCTACAAATCGCAAAGACACCGCGAGCGCGTGAATATTTTTTTAATTTGTATTTAATTGAATCTGTGTTTTTAAACAATCGCCGTACATTCTTTTGGTCCTTCGAGCCGGATTAAAAGAATGTTTTGATTGAATGAATTGATTTGATCTTCGTTAGTGAACTCGACGAATAATAAGGTCGTGTAAAACTGCTGACGATAAAATGTAGGTTGTATCGTACACGAGTAGCAGAGTAAATAAATCATAAATCACACAAAATGCATATAGTAAAATATCACTTTAGTTTTTCTACCATAAAATTACAATACCCTAAACTTTGATTTTGTAGAAATATATGAACTTCATTATATATATTTTTTGTACTTATATTGAAACCGATCATTATACCTTTGTATCAAGTGTAGTGTTTTGGTTTATGATACCCTTAGAACCTTGTAGGGTTTAAACATACCCAATAACGTTTGGAATTTGATCATCATTAGAGAAGGTCGTAACGGTAGTCATTCCCACACTGAATATTTGTGGTCTCACACATCACACGCTAATTGAAGCGGATTTAAACAAAATAATATAAATCCATTAAGTTAAGTTAACATTTCGACTAAATAAATATTATCTTCTCTATCACTTCCAATAGCTGACACAATATGTACAGACCTCGAGGCGGCTGAATATCTCCGGCAGCTTGGTGAGCGCGTGCTCCTTGTATATGAACTCCTCGCCGTCGAGATCTCCGAACCGGCCGCCGTAGAACGACACGCGGAAGTACGTGCCGAACACGCGCTTGCCGTGCAACTGCTCGATACGAGTGAACGCCTCGTTCAATTTACTGGAAAATTACATCAAAATACTGTAAAATAGCACTAGTTTCCTGTAAATTATCACCAACTAGCTGTGCTCTAAAATAACACTAGTTTCTTCGTATAAATTATCACCAACTACCTGTGTTAGCGGTTACACCTGCCACGTGAAATTTATAGCCTATGTGTTATTCCGATGTATAAACTATATTATAGATGTATGTACAGTTTCATTAAAATCCATTCAGTAGATTTTGTGTGAAACGCAGCTATCCAGCGATACTCACAAACTTTAGCGTTTATAATATTAGTAAGATAGCATAGTTCTAATTTAAACATTTCTTTCACTTCTTGCCTTGGAGTTAAGTTAATTTGTGCATAAATATGTGTGTCGGTCATCTCACTTGTGTATGTTGGCCAGTTTCTTGTAGTCGCGGTGCTCCTCAGCGATGGGTATGAGCACCTTGTACACCTCGTTCACGGCCTCGTACATGCCGGCCGTCATCAGCTCGCTGGCGGCGTGCTCCAGCAGAGCCTGCCCATATTGAACATATTACGTTCTTGTACATTATCCTACTACAGTACACGTAGTTTCAACCCTTCAGATCGATTCCCGGTCCAAATCAAACGGGAATCAAAATTACGACGGCCTGAGCCGAGGATCGAATTCCTAGCTGTGACTTCAGACTAAAGACGTATCTGTTAGGCAGGAGTTGATCTTCAGGGCACTATAAGTTCTTTTGCGGGTTTGGAGTTCCATCTGCACTCACGTCTCTATCGTCCGATGAAGCTGTAAAGGCCAGCTGCGGCTAACAGACTTAGGTAGTTGAGGAAGTGCAGCACGTCCGTACCTGCAGCTCGAGGTGCGTGAGGTGGTGGTGCAGGACGTCTGCGCAGCTCTCGTCGAGCGCGTTGTGGGTGACGTGCTGCAGTAGTGCTGCGCCCCGTCCGCCGGCCGCCAGTTGTTCTGCCACGAGCGCGGCTCCGTGCACCAGACACATGCCGGCTTCCGCGTGGTTCGACCGCTGCATAAACACACCACATCACTACCTCACTCAATCTCGAGATGCTAAAACTGGCATACTGACACACTTAGGATTCCCCTTTAAACCATTGTGGAAACCATTGTTAATTCCTGGTTATTTAATCACGTTGGGAAAACTGACCTGGCCCTATGCTCATCTCATCATCCTCCACTGGTGCTCACCAGCGTAAAACCGAGTACGCGGGTGCACCTTTCCATCATCACCCATGGAAAAAAAACACCTGACAATAGCCCAAAAACTCTCAAAAAAAATACCTCCATATGCTTCTGTGCCATATTGTTGAGCCAGGTGAGCCTCAGGTCGGGGCTGTGCTGGTAGCCGCGCGCGATACGGTGCATCAAGTCCATCAGCATCTCCGGGTCTTCCTGGAACTCCTTCATCTTCACCGTGTCGGACAGGATCATGTGCAGGTTGAATACGAGGTCCTTTACCTGGACATAAGTTTAATACACATGTGTTAACTGACTGTCTTGCTAAAATTATTTGTACAGAGTTATTTATTTATTACAATTAACACAACACCATCTAGTATCAAAACTTGTGTTATGGGTACTAGATAATAGATGTAAATACTTAGATATTTCTTTTTGTAAATACATACATAATATACATAGAAACAGCCAGACAATCATACTCATGAATACAAATGTTTGCACCATGCTTTATGATTGAAAATTGACGATAAACACTTTCAATCTTGTTTCATCTATTATGCAACTCGTTTTATAAGCTGATTCGGTACATGGCCGTAAATTTACAGAGTATCGAGGAAGCCTTATAGGGTAAGGTGCTGGAACAAGAAGCACATATCAATAAATGACGAGCATGATATGATCACTAGATGTTCGTCCTATAGTTAATGTACACTATATTACTGTAGTTTCCTTGAGCAAAACAAGAAACTCTTCCTGCAAACATTTAGAGTGTGGAGTGATCTATGGGACACAGTTACCTAGAAATAATAATTGCATTTAATGTCTAGTAAGACAAATTCTATATTGTTTAAACTACTGTGTCTAAACTGTGTCACCCCACCTTACATTTTGCTATTGTTATTTAGCATAAAAAAAAGCTTACTATAAAATTGAAGAATTCGTTAAAGATAATAATGTTTTTATAGAAAAACTTTAAATCTATAGCACTGACAATATTATCTGATTACATTAATAATGAGTGCGTAGCGACTTCTATGTTGATTATCGCATGCCTCTTACTTGTTATACTGTAATTATTTATATAAAAAAAACATATATTAAAAAGAGCAACACACAAGTTTCTTGCTCATTATTCTTGTGATGAATCTGCATTCCGAATGAGTGGTAGAATCAAAATATGACTATTCAAAAGTGCTTGTAATGAGTTTATTTGAATAAAGATTATTTCTATTTCTATTTCTATAAGATCATTATTTCTATGTAGATATTGTCAGTTTATTATCATCTGTAATATACATCGTCTCGACCAATAACATCGTATCATCACCTGCAACAATCTACCTGTTAAAGCCTGATAAATTTCTATAGCAAAACCTAACTATTATTAATATTACATTTTACAGAGGCGTTACACTGATTTATTTTTTTACTACCCGTTACAAAATTATATTCACTTAGTCACGAAACTTGCATACTTTAAAAGCTTATCGAAATACAAGGATATTTTATTACTTTTTGAGTATTTTTATTGTTCCACGTGTCTGTAAGGACACAAGGACACTACCTGCCGAAGTTTTGTCGAGAAACATGGGATTTTTCAAGAGTATACGTATTAAGGTTTCTTAAGGGATTCCTCTAGTGTTTCAGGCGTCCATAGGCTACGGTAACCGTTTACCATCAGATGGGCAATTTATAAATTAATACAGGTTATGACCATGCTTACTTGTTCAGGGAAGTTGGTGTCCTGCAGGTCAGCGTCATGTTCCGCGTACACGAGAATGGTTTTGAGTGCTCGCCGCAGCGACTCCTCGCTGAAGGTGGTCGAGGTGCCCACCAGGGACGATAGAGACATCGTCACTTGCATCTTCACTCGGCTGAAGTTCTGCAAAAGGAAAATTATTTTAACATTTAGGCGGCGGCGTGTGCGCGGGGCGCGGGGCGGGGGGGCGGGGGGCGGGGGGCGGGGCCGGTGTCAGTTTTTACGTTCCCCGAGGTGGCAGTGTAGTCGCATAAATGCAGCGGAGATGGCGGCGTAATGCGCGGGGCGGGAGAGCGGGGGGCGGGGCTTTTTCAGGATGATATTAGAATGGCACCTGCCTTGTCAAAGGTATACGCGGCAGGGAACCAGTGCGCGGGGCGGGGGGATAAGAATGAGGTCAGGGGCATCGGTGTCAGTACTCACGTTCCCCAGCTGGTAGTGCTGCCTCATGAGCGCGTAGAGCGCGGCGGCGGCGTGTGCGCGGGGCGGGGGGCGGGGGGCGGGGGCCGGTGTCAGTACTCACGTTCCCCAGCTGGTAGTGCTGCCTCATGAGCGCGTAGAGCGCGGCGGCGGCGTGTGCGCGGGGCGGGGGCGGGGGCGGGGGCGGGGGCGGGGTACTCACGTTCCCCAGCTGGTAGTGCTGCCTCATGAGCGCGTAGAGCGCGGCGGCGGCGTGTGCGCGGGGCGGGGGGCGGGGGCCGGTGTCAGTACTCACGTTCCCCAGCTGGTAGTGCTGCCTCATGAGCGCGTAGAGCGCGGCGGCGGCGTGTGCGCGGGGCGGGGGGCGGGGGGCGGGGGGCGGGGGCCGGTGTCAGTACTCACGTTCCCCAGCTGGTAGTGCTGCCTCATGAGCGCGTAGAGCGCGGCGGCGGCGTGTGCGCGGGGCGGGGGGCGGGGGGCGGGGGGCGGGGGCCGGTGTCAGTACTCACGTTCCCCAGCTGGTAGTGCTGCCTCATGAGCGCGTAGAGCGCGGCGGCGGCGTGTGCGCGGGGCGGGGGGCGGGGGGCGGGGGGCGGGGGCCGGTGTCAGTACTCACGTTCCCCAGCTGGTAGTGCTGCCTCATGAGCGCGTAGAGCGCGGCGGCGGCGTGTGCGCGGGGCGGGGGGCGGGGGCGGGGGCCGGTGTCAGTACTCACGTTCCCCAGCTGGTAGTGCTGCCTCATGAGCGCGTAGAGCGCGGCGGCGGCGTGTGCGCGGGGCGGGGGGCGGGGGGCGGGGGCCGGTGTCAGTACTCACGTTCCCCAGCTGGTAGTGCTGCCTCATGAGCGCGTAGAGCGCGGCGGCGGCGTGTGCGCGGGGCGGGGGGCGGGGGCCGGTGTCAGTACTCACGTTCCCCAGCTGGTAGTGCTGCCTCATGAGCGCGTAGAGCGCGGCGGCGGCGTGTGCGCGGGGCGGGGGGCGGGGGGCGGGGGGCGGGGGCCGGTGTCAGTACTCACGTTCCCCAGCTGGTAGTGCTGCCTCATGAGCGCGTAGAGCGCGGCGGCGGCGTGTGCGCGGGGCGGGGGGCGGGGGCGGGGGCGGGGGCCGGTGTCAGTACTCACGTTCCCCAGCTGGTAGTGCTGCCTCATGAGCGCGTAGAGCGCGGCGGCGGCGTGTGCGCGGGGCGGGGGGCGGGGGCGGGGGCGGGGGCCGGTGTCAGTACTCACGTTCCCCAGCTGGTAGTGCTGCCTCATGAGCGCGTAGAGCGCGGCGGCGGCGTGTGCGCGGGGCGGGGGGCGGGGGCCGGTGTCAGTACTCACGTTCCCCAGCTGGTAGTGCTGCCTCATGAGCGCGTAGAGCGCGGCGGCGGCGTGTGCGCGGGGCGGGGCTGCGAGGGCGGCGCAGTGCCGCAGCAGCACGCGGCAGGTGCCCGACTCCTCGCCGCAGCACGACCAGCCCAGCTACGCATCCACAATATTCACGCTTATTAGTAATATCAACGTACGGAGTGTGAGTGGAGAGAGTTACCACAGATATTTTTTACATGTTCCTGCTATTAGACTTATAATCCACCGTGTTATAGTCAGCTGACCTGTTATAGACTGGAAGAAAATGCGTGTTTCTTTTGTACATATATTTCATGTTAGAAGTTTTCGGCTGCCAGGAAATTCATTCAAGTCATCATAATCTTTTTCTGGCTCGCGATACCAAAAGATTTCCAATTCGTTAAACCTGAGTAATCATCTAATATGATAATTGAGTTTTTAACTACGAATGAGTACGTACCTTGAGTATGAGGGCACGGACGGAAGCGAACATGTGCTGGAGCACTGTAGTACTTTGGTTTCTCTGCAGAGCGCGCAGCAGCACTTGCAGCGCTGCGCTGCACACGCTCTGCCCACACTCCAGGCTGCTGCACGACTGCGGATAACAGCCATTACTTGTTAGTATTTATATGGAATAGATGAGTAGAAATCAAAGAAAATTTTGAGTAAGACAGCCTGGTTAAAACTGTGGATTAATAATTGTGTTTACAGATGACTGCTTAAATGTTATATATTTCATGAAAACTGCGCCTCCATCGCCCCCTCGCGATCCTCTTCAATTCAAACGACGATCGAAATTAAGACAATTACGATTAGACGAGGTCCTAACCCTACAGTGCCCTCAGACTAGTCGTATCCGTCAGGCAGCTTGCCCTTTAGCCGCTCCAATAGATCTTCCGCTGTTTGAAGTGCCATTTACACTCGCCCCCTATCGTTCAGTGAAGCTGTAAAGGCCAGCTTCAGCATTAGAATAGTTCCAAACCCCCTCGTGCCCCCCTGCGGACGGTGCGTACCTGCACGATGGTCTCGAGCGCGTGCAGCAGCGTGAGCGAGAGCTCGGCGTAGAGCGCGGCGGCGAGGTCGGGGTGGGGCGGGGCGGGGGACGTGGCCGAGTCCCGCGCCCCTCCCCGCACCCACTCCTTGCGCCACCGCTCGCGCCGGCACCCGCCTGCGGTGAGGACACAGCCTTATATGAGTACCGCCGGTGTTTCACGTTCAACGTATACATATTGTACAGTGCAACCATATATTTTCTTATTGTTAGTGACTGTCTTACTGTAGATATATGCGGGCGACCTTATGTCCTCTAATTATGCTCAAATATATCGAGCGAGTTCCCTATCATTATCAATTTTATAGTATATTCTTATCTTATCTTCTGAGGTATCTTGGAATTGAACTGGACGAAAATTTAAATTTCAAGAAACATATATCAATTACCGCAAAAAGAGTTAGAAAATTAATGTACACAATGAAATTATTGAGAGTCATTTCAGACAACACTACTCTGAAATTGGTATACTTAGCGTTGTCAGTCTTTAATAAATTATTGTCTACTAGCCTGGGGAGGTATTACGAAGTCCAATTTAATTCCTTTAGAAAGAGCTCAACGAGCTGTAAGGTTTCTCTAAAAAAACCGATCGACACGATAATTGTATAAAGAGGCTGAGGTCCTGAGCGAAATTGTTTGTAATGCCTTATGTGAAGAGTCTACCAACATACAAAGATATATTAAAGAAGAGAATCTATAAAGCTCCTGTGTCTATAAAACATCATTTGCTTCTCTTTCCACACATATACAATCAAATTTGCAAACTAATTGATATGAAACACTCTCAGCGAACAGTATACTGATGTCCTGGACATATGAGGACACTGAGAAAATACTAAAACCCGTAATATAAATTTAGACAATTCTGAAATATTCTAATGATTCTATATACAACACTTCCAAATAACATTCTTACTCACTCAAACACACACACACACACACTCACACGTACACACATACACACACACACACTCGCCGACTAACAAATACATATCTGTAATTTTTATTATTGTATTCTTTGTTTATTTTATTTTATTTTTTGTCATATATTACTAGTATTAATATTATATAAACACTAAATTTTTATATGCACTCTGATCGCCGTACCAATGTAACGTTAACTGTCAAACCTGGATATACAGGCATTGCCTAATAGTTACGTTAAGTTATATTTTATGAAATAAATGTTATTCTATTCTTCTATTCTAAATAGCGAAATTGATTACGTATGGAATTGGAACTAGCTTCCTAAATTATAATTATAATTATAACTGTAAAAATATTGCTATTTCAATGAATTTGTGGTTTTAATCATTAACCGCACATTCTTTTGGTCCTTCGAGCCGGATATGAACCTAAAAAATTAAAAAAGAAGTTACAGCAACTTATCATTGATCATTGTCCCACAGCGACCTCAGAGATCACCTTCTTCAGTAAGGGACGATATACCTTAATGGATTGAATTTAGTTGTAATTGTATATCGATTTCGCATTCGTTCTTCATTTGTTATTTGAGGCGTCAACACTGATATGAAAAACATCAGCTTTCTGTTTAATAAAACCTTACCTTTGCGTCTCATGATGAAATCATTCCGCGCCGAACCCTGCCCAAGTATGACGTCCTCCAATTTGGATTTTATGTCTGTTGTCTTCCGCACATTTTGCTGAGCGCACTTTAGAATTTCCTTCCGGCCCTTTATGGATGAAATTATAAGTGTCAAGAGATATATTTTAAAAACAATGCATACTCTTTATTAAAGTTTAAACTTAAGTATAAAGTAATATCAGCAATAATGGATTTTTTATGACTATGATAGTAAATTACTTTACTTTCTGATAGTCACACATAAATATGAGCGTCTAGCTTTAAATATTCGTTCTTTATAATTGTTCTAAGTTAAAAGTTCTAAGAATAACAAATAGAAATTATTAGGGGTGGTCAACCCTATCACTTAGCGGTATGAAAAGTAGATAGTAGACGATTTTCAGACCCACTGAATATGCATATAAAATTTCATAAAAATCTAGTCGCTTCGGAGAAGTATGGTAACTAACATTGTGACATGAGAATTTTATATATAACATAGTTTCAGTACGACCGGAACAGGAGGAGCAG